>NC_089980.1:15596011-15843511 GCF_036417845.1 Apteryx mantelli | reverse complement strand
CCACATTTCCAAAGCATCTCCCTTGGACTGCAAGGGGCTGACTTTAGAGGCTGCTGCGTAACCTCCTACGGTCTGGGATTCCCGGCTCGGCGGCTCTGCCGACTTTCCGGCCCTTCCAGACCACCTGAAGAACATGAGGGAACCCCAAATGGGTTACGAATCCAGCCCATTCTCTTCTACAGCCTTCACGGAGAGCAGTTCTCCTTTGATGCACAGACCCAGTTTTGGGGAAGGACTCTAGGGACAGAGAAGCTGCAAGCAGATGGTAAGACCTGCTTTGTAAGTGAACGGACTGCTCATTCGCGAGGTTAACCCCAATCTGAAGGATCAAGAGTAGAAGCTGACTAGCCTCACACCACCACGGTACCTTTTCTATCTGCTGGAGGCAGAAAGGCACTTCGAACACTATGCAGTCAGCCACCGCTGCTCTGAAAAACTTAAGGGAGTTTTATTTTTTAAAACCACGGTGTCTGATTACTCCATGGCAGTCAAAGATGATTCTGGAGAAACAAGAGGGATAGAGAAAGAGCACAATTTATATTAAAAAATATTGATGAAAGCTAGTGCTATGACCTGTTATGACTGATTTAAGACTTCTATTTTCTTTAACACTTTTCAGTTATTTCCCCCTCTCTCTCTCTCACACACACACACACACACACACACTATTCATCAGCTTAGAAAAATCTCTCAGGCCAGCATGCAGATTTTCAGCCTAAATCGCTACAGTACATGAGTTCTAGATCTAAGAGGCCAAAAAACATCTATTTGACTAAAGAGCTATAAGGCAGCCATAAAAATTATGGATCACAGAAATAAGCAATTAGTGTTATCTTCAATTGCTTTATTGGCAGTATTCACTCGTTAGAATAGAGGCAGCAGTAAAACAGATTGCAACATACTGTATAACAGCATATGGGATTTTACATTATAATGCTATTCTCTGCCAAGAAGTCATATTTTCATTTGAATGCATGGAACAGATTATCGCAGGGTTTCCAGCATTAGAAGCGGATGACCCTCTCCCCGTCTCTGCCGCTCCCCTCCCCCCCGCCGCTTGGCTATCAGGCAGTTTTTTAGGTTACGACGACATCCAAATAAGCACAGCAACGGAGCGGCAATAAGGGAGCTCTGACTAGAGCATGTTGACTTGTGTTCGGAGAGCCCTGGCTCACCCGGGCCGGGCACGTCACGGAGCTATGGAGATAATAAAGCGAGGCGCGCAGGCGGCGGGTAGCCGGGAAGTTGAGGGCTTGCCAGGCTTTTCACCCAGCTGGCTCCAGCTCGGGAGGAAGCTGCTTGCCCGCCCATCTAATCACAGCTGAAGTGCCACAAAGGCAGCCACTAGCAAGAGGGCTGGAAATAAAACAATAGGAATAATAAGAGGGGGAAAAACAGATTCTTTATACTGTATTTAACATTAGGGATATTTGCTGCAGTTGCTTGTCTGTGTCCACAGCTCCTCTTTGCAGAGCGACGGCGGCGTTTCAGCGCGGCGAATCGACGCCCTTCAGTACTGAGGCACAGGCCCGCGGCTCACCTGGGACGGACGTTAAAACGCAGCATAAAGTGCACGCGCTATATCATACCACAACTGGTCTGCTCAAACAGAAACGGGCTCGCCTCTTACCAGCTCGATGCACAGAACGAAGGACCCTGAAAGTATCAAACGCCCCAAAAGAGAACTTGTACTCACGGGAGTTGTACTCGGGGGTGATTCAAAAAATACTCATCTCCAAATGTGCTGCTGCTGAAATGGCTATATATTGGTGAAAGGAGGGAGGAGAGGGGAGAGAGGGGTTAAACGCTTAAACAAAATGCTCGGAGGGGAAAAAGCACTTGCCGTTGTAGGAGCACAGGAACTAGAAAAGCTAGAGGCATAGGTAGCAATTTAGCAGAACAAAGAAATTGGATAGAATTAGGTTTTGTGTGTTAGTATTTATTCAGCTCTAATGAAAGCCAAATAATTTGATAAAGCTTCAATTCCCATCTGTATCCCTGAGACACAGTTTCTAGGGAGGACATTTCGGGTTTCAGAATTTTCCTTTCAATTCTTAAATTTGGAAGTTTAGCTTCATCACCAGAACTGCACTATTAAATGATGATAAATAAATTAATATGTTGAATTACATGCAACTCTTCCTCGCACATCTGCCTCTTCAAATATTGCCTTCTTAAAGGGCAAGAGAACAACTATAAGGCATTATATTATCTTATGCTTTTAAATATAAGAAAAAGCCCCTTTGTCAGCAGTGATTCGGGGTGTTTAAAAACAGTCTGCCACCCCCTCATTTTCTGTGCTGGGGAGTACAGTCAGAATCTTAATGTTATTCACCACAAACACCAGATCAAAACTTCTGCCTCAGAGAGAGCTACAGAAAGATTGCCAGTGAAAACGTATGTTTTAAGTGTTCTGGAGTTTTCTGGATAATCTTCTGTGCAAACGAGCGTGTACCACGCACAGGTAAGGGGAAGAATTCAGAACGAGGGAAGAGGCAGGGGATTTCTGAACTGCTGACGGAGGGCTCCCTTCCCTGTGTGCCGGTTCAGCCTGACTCCTAGGAAAGTCACTCTGTTCAAAGAAAGTGAAATACTTGGAGAAAGCCAATTTTGTGTGGTTTTTTTGGCAAGGAATCTCCCAAAAGATTCTCGCAGGAGGAAGGAGACATGAGGGTAGCCCTACAAGGACTTTGTTTCCTCCTCACTCTACAAAATGTCCAGGCCGGGTGTTCAGCTATTCGTTTAGGGAACAACGGTGTAATCTCAAACGAGTCGTACAGGAGAATGACTGAGCTGGCCTTACCCCTGTTGTTCAGCATGTCACAAACAGGACAACACGCTGGTGAGAAACGTGCCAGGGAACAGGTACCTATTGCTATAGTGGCCAGAAACCTTCCTATTCCACATGTATTCAGTTAGTTAAATCCCTTTGCCATCCCCATCCCTGGCAATAAACCTAAGGGGATTAGTTGCTGCCCTCAGTGGTAGCAGCTCCCAGCACTTTTAAAAACATCTGGTTACTCCATTCAGGTGCTCAGACGTGAGCACTTCCACAAATCCGGCCCCATACAAGGATGCACTTTTATAACACTGAGAGTGATTTGCTGGTTTTTCCTCTCTTCTTTGAAAAGCTAAGGGCTTCCTGCGAGAAGCTGTCCAATATCAGCGCTCGCTGACCCCAGCAGGATCTGACGGCAGGACTGAGCTGTTTGGGGAGCTGAGTAAAACGGGGAGCAAACAATCTGGTGACTGCTTATCCCTATGCAAAATCACTGACGGTAGCATGAGCAACAAGACGGAAAGCCTTGGAACGCTAAGATGCTGAGTGTGTTCGCATATAAAATCCATACAAAGCATCTGCTTTTTGCACAACTCAACTCTGTATAATAGCAACCTTTTTCCCTCTCTCTCTGTATTTAGCAGCTGTTGCAGCCCAGCTCTTGAAAAAGAGGAGTACATATTACAAAGCGGTGCTGGAATCAAGCTGCGCTTTCTTGTCTGTGTTAGGTTCCAGGCTCAAGGGACTGCATGTTTTGAAAATGTCACTGTGCTATTTTTTCACTGAAGGTGGGCTTGCGAAGTCAGGTGACAAAAGCTACAAAAGAGAGCAGAAAAAGAAAAGATTCTTCTATCTTACTTTTGTGTCCTAACTATTAGTGCGATTTAATTAAACATTCTTGGAGATAATGCAAAGATGACTACATTAAAGAAAATCCAAAACACTTTGCAATGCAACCGTCAGGTCCCAGACAATCTTCTTATGCAAAAGAAAGGTGAAGAGCAGCTCTTACAAAATAGCAAGTGGACACTTTTCTGAAAAGCAGCACATGGTAGTCGCTAATATTGTAACCACTAATCAGATATCAAACATCCCACCCATTCCCAACCAAATCTTTGGCAAGATAAAATGGTTACAACGCAAGGACAAGTTCAGGCAAAAACGTATTAATGTATCTCAATACAGTATCCAGCGACTGAAATGCTATTTTAGGACTGCACAGTAGCTTGCTCCAGGGAGGCGACTGATCACACATTAATGTGCACATGTGCTCAGATTAAGGGCATTACTCCGAGAAAGACTCATTTTTCCCACCCCTTTTTTCCCTCCCATCTGCCCCTTTCCACAAAAGTGTAAGGATCTGGGCTAGCGAGAGGCTGTAGCATTAAGAGCGTGGGGGGCTCTTCCTTCTTGGGGGGGGAGAGGAGAGAGTAAGTTGTTTTGTTTTGGCTCAGTTCTGTAATGAATTTGTGGGTTGCAGAAATTGATCTGTCATAGTGCAACAGATTGTAGCTTGATCTGCCAACAAATTGCAAGCAACAGTAGGTAATGACTAATTGCAAGTGTCAGGGCTTTTTTTTTTTAAGGAAAGGTAATTTGTAAGTTCTTTTCTCAAGGCAAATAGGGACTGTGATAAAATGAAAAAGGTAACAATTAAGAAACTCGCTTTTTTTTGTGTAAACATTACTGATAAATAACAGCCTGTACTCAGGTGAGAGCTCCCATACCCTGTGAGCAGCCCTTAATGGCCTCAGCGTTCTTGCTTCATGTCCTCTTTGGGACTTAGGGCTGCCCCAGTACTACTAGTTAAAGTACTCTAAGACTCCTAGCTAGCTGATACCAGTCTGCCGAGACTCGGGGACTGCCATGGAGCACGTCGATAGGCCTCCACTGACAGACTGGTACAGTCCACACAAGGAACTTCACCTGGGTTTTAATAGATAGCTGGATTTCCAGTTCAATCTTTCAGGAACTACGGGCCATGGACCTCAGGGAAGTTTGGCTTCTTCTTTGCATATGGCTGGAGTTTATACTCCACTTCTGGGTAACAAAAAGGCCTAAAAGGCCTGAGGAGCAGAAGGGAGAGAAGCGAGTGTGGCAGAGCCCACGGCACTGAGGATCTCCTTCCCCATCAGGTAGCAAATAGACTGTATGCCCACTGTCCCACAAAAGCGGCTAAGAAGCAAAGCAGCGGAAAAATTTACGCAACCTAGTGCTTTCCTCATTTTCCTGCTGTGAACTGGTTATAGCATTTTAATGATACTCTCCTGAATTCTGGCTTGTGTTTTTGCCGGGATGAACAGGACATCCTGGAGCTTTGACACCTAGAGCAAAGTAATACCGAAGTCGTCCTCATCATCACCCTGCTTCACCCTGCCCTATCTGTCCCCTTCTGGCATCAGCTGCCTCTCTGCAGGCTGCGGTAGTTTGTGCTCTCCCTGGTTGCAGTGTAACTGATACGGAGGAAGGAAGGCAGCTTTTTCTCTTCTTTCTGGCTAAGTCAGAAACTCAGCATAATTCTCAACAGCCACTGGATTCTCAGAAGTTCACCCCCAGCCCAGTCTGTGAGAGGGTACCACTGTCCTGCTTCCTTCATCACCCCCCTGATGCCTGTTCATGCATGTTTCTGCTTATCCCCTACAAAGACAAGCAAATGGAGGTTTTTAAATTAAGCGAGTAAGAATTGGGGGAAGCCCAAGAATATGTGTACCGGATCAAAATAGAAATACCTTGAAGCAGGCAGGCAGACCACACCAGGGAAAAATATTAAAAATAGCATGAGAGGGAATTCTGGCACACAGAAGAAAAACAAACAAACAAAAACAACAGACCCAAAATGAAACCAATAGAAGGAACAAAAAAGCACTGCATTTTACTCATTGTCACCTTTCCTACATCACAAAAAGTTCAGATTCCTCTGCAGCTCACTGGTCTTGCAGCCTGTGGCAGGGTCATTCAAGACCCTCTGGGTGTATGCAGACAGGAGGAGACAGTCATCCCCCGAAAGGGCACAGGGATGAGCCATATGGTGTCACCTAAATGCCCACTTGTGTTCTTGAAAGGCAGCACGTTTCAGAAGGAAAACATATATCCATGTCTTGATAGTTACAAGCGTGCTTAGACTGCTTACATTTATTGTAAAACTGTCTCAGCTTTTCAACTTCTGTTCTGCAGACAACTTAAAATCCAGATTTTCAGCGCAACAGCTCCAGCTTCACATCGTCACCTATATCTTTTACATTTAAACACTGCATGACAGCACAGCCACTTGACACCAGCAACAGCGCAGAGCTAACGCGTACCTAGTGCAGGGCTGACAGGTGTACTGCGAAGAGCGAGCATTGCTGCAGACAAGAGCCAAACACCAACGCCAGCAGCAAGGGAACGGCCTTTGCAAGCCACAGGCAAGAAGGAGACCGCTCGCAGGAAAAGGAGGAATTGCACTTTGGGGTAGGGGGCGTAGGTCACACGGGGTGAAACACATACCGCACAAACCTGCTGCGAAGTCGCAGGATAGGGCTAGCAAGGGCAATGGGTGACACCGAAACCCTGCTAGCCCTCGGCACAATGAAGAATTTCATTCGCTGTGAATATTCAGAAATACAAGCACAAAATTCAGTATTTGCAAGTATCTGTGCTAATGTGATTTGACCTCTCGGTGTTCAGGTGAAGCAAACATGACAAGGTCACTGCATATTTCAGTTGCAGTTCTTCTTTTTATTTTAATACGAGAAATATTTGTGGGTATTTTTTCCATGCTTTGCTGAGCCCTCTTCAGCTCAGATTCACTTAGTAGCTAAGTGCTTATGTTCCATTTAAGCAGAAGCTAAGTCTGTGTACTCAAACATCCTTCTTAAAGGAAATTTTGTTTCACAAATCAGAAATGCACTGTTAACAACAAAGATATTCTGCCATTCCTCTACCAAAAAAGTCAGAAAGCTTACAAGTCACTTGTGACTAGCAGAATATGAGATTAGGAAAGATTTTCAGTCTGTTCACGATGTTCTTTTAATTCACCTAAGAAGGAATTGTACAAAACAGGAACCGCTAAGTTCCACAAAAAGTATCTATTCACAGCAATGCAGCCAGGTCAATTTTTGCCTTTTTTACAAATGAAAAAGTAAGTGGAGAACAGGAACCCCCACTGACTAACCCAGAAGTTAAGGTGCAGTAGAGCGGGGTCTATCTGCCAGAGCGCCCTGGGTAACCTAATTAACCGCTCACTATTGCTCAGCTAGATTGTTTTTATTTATTCAGCACTCCAATTGCTTTTAACTTACTTCAGGTGCCATTGCCAGACACATAGGAAAAGATCCTTAATAAAGGGTATTAATAAAGTGAGGACCATTTAATGATCATGCTCACCTCACAATGTTCAGGCTCTTAAAAGCCCGTGTAGTACATTGATTCCTGTTCTGCAGTCACCAAGAGACTAGAGGCAAATAAGAAAAGGGAAAATAGCAGAAGCAGTTCTAGCTGAGTACCCAAATCCAGTCATCAGGCTGTGAAAAGACCAGAGACAGAAAAGAAAACATGAACTGGAAGTAAAGGGCAGACCCTAACGCGACATAGGCAGAACTTCTTTGTACAGAGAATTATTCCTGAGGTAATAAATTACCAGTGGGCAATAAGCTAAAAATGATCATTGTGTAATTTGTGTAATACAGTGTCTTGTCTCTGACAGCAGCCAGTTCTGGATGCTGCAAAGAAAGGCACAGTTCCTCCTCCGCACCGTACTGCACCTAATCGTGCGATACAGTACCAGAGGGAGAAGAAAGGTATTCCTCCACCCCAGCTGGGGAACAGTTTATGCCTACGTGAGGAGTAATGGTAACTCTTATTTTAATCCTGGCTAGTAGGACGGCAGAAACTACAGTTCTGTGAAAAGTAAATTTCTGTTAAGCTTTATTTCCTTAAACCTTTGGGCTTCATTTCATCCTGCAGCTCTAAGTTCCGCAAGTTAAGTACACCCACCACGCGCTGCACTTTCCACTCCCTCTAACGAATCACTCTTTGGCCCGTTGTTGTTCTATTTTGAGTTCTCTCTTTCTCTTTTGTTACAGACAAATGTAATGAGAAGCAGTAGACTGGCCTGATCTATGCCCTTCATTATTTTATATGCCTCTGCCACATTTCCTCCTGCTCTTCTTCTTTCCAAACTAAATAATAATCCTGCCCTTTTTAATGTAGCCTTATATGAAAAGCTCTCAGATGGCTCTACTCATTTTCTTTGCCCTTCTCTGGACCATTTCTATTTCTGTTATGTCTTTGAGATAAGGTGACCAAAAGTGAACGTGATTTTCAAGGTAAGGACATGCCATTGATTTATATGGTGGCATTAAAATATTTTCTTCGTTATGATCTATCCTCTTTGACCACTCTCACATTGTATTCTATTTCTTTCTGACCGACAACTAGCGCTAGCCTACAAAGCAGCCATCTTAATTGAGCTGACTTCATTGACTCTTAGGCTATCGCTAATTCAAAACGCAAAAGCATGCCTGAGAAGCTGAATTTCATTGTATACAAGTTCATTATATTTGCCAAATACAAAGTCTGATTAGCCCTGGCATTCCTCAAAATGTTATGAAACACTGATTTGCCAAAATAATTTTGTATGATCAGCACATTTCCTCAGCTCCCATAGGAAGTAGAAAGTAAGTACTGGGGGGTGGTTAGGAGGGGAGGGCAAAGGATGCAAGGCAGTCCAATTTATTCCTATGCTTGGTTTCCTATTTTAAACGGGTGTTAAATCTGAACAGGGGTTTACCCTGAAGTTATCAAGATTCCCTACAAGGCATTTATGCAGGACTCTGTAAAAAACCTTAAAAGGCAAAAGACATTGAATACACTAATACTCTTTTCTGCTCTGCATTGTCAGCTCTTTAAAATAAAACTCAAGTCACACTGACTGCTAGCATAGATCAACAAAGTTCCACCAGATCCTGAAAATAGCATTACGCTTTACCCTGGCAGAACTGTGCTTATTTATCCCTGTGAAATGTATCCGTACATGTGCTAGGTGTTCTGGCTCTTTGCTGACAGCAGTTAGGCCAAACTCATCTAAGCATTTAAGCCCATATTTAGCTTTACGTCAATGTAACAGGGGAATTTAGTTTAAAATTTCTCTTGGGCTTAAGGCTGTGACTAGGGAAGCACTTAAATATCCATATTTACTTAATTAAGCACATGTGGTAAACACGACTTCATATGTTTTAACACCCTATAGGATTGAATGAAGAATTACTCCACTGAAGACAACAGGTTTACAGTACGGCACAAAATTCTATCTTCAATGAAAAATTTCAACTCGATCCTTACATTAGCATTTAGATAAGCAATCCTTCATGTTTAGATCATCAAAAATATCAAGACATCGCTGGGTGCTCTTTATTTCTTGTTGTTCCTCACAAGTAGTAACTGCAGGAACAACTAGGATAGAGGTTAACTTTTCCGTAATTTTTTTTCTTCTTTAAAAAATCTGTAGATAAATGTATCACTGAAAGGCACTGAATCAGAGCCCAGAAATTCAGAAATGTAGTTGAAGGATATGTGAGGCATGCACAACACGAACATATGCTTCCCCAAGGCCCTCCTCAAAGCTGCTTCACTACTAATCTTGAGAGGACTGTCTTTAAGGGTGAGAGAGTAAATGAAACCTCAATCTCTCTGTCAGCCCTGGAGGTGCAAGTGCCCATAGTGATGGGTTTTACGGCTGCAAAAATTGGGAACTGAACCAAGAGCACCAACACATTTCACAAGGGCCACTGGGAAGCCATTAGGCTTTTGGCCACTGATTTACAACTAAGTTAGGCAAATTCACTTGAATAAAAGAAAGACTGAGCCAAACATTTATCCAAAACCTTATCAGATATAAAATAGACCTTTTTGTAGCTTAGAAAATGGTTGCATACTGTTATTGTAATTTTTCAATTTTGTATATCCTTGAACTTCATGGACGTGGATAAAAGTACCCGAAATGTCAAGGTAACAACTCTTCTTGCAGTATTTTTAATTCTGTTTTATAGATTTCAGAGGCTCATATATTTAAAATGCAGTTGTTAAGTCTGCCTAATGCATACAATCAGTAACTGACTTTAAAAAGAGCAGTTAAAAAAAGTTATCATTCCTGCCCTTCCTTTCCACCAGAGGTAGGGGGACCACCACACACAGAGCTGAATCAATACAAAATGAGCAACAGACAGAGAGGAAAATTTAGGAACTTTGACAATAGCTGGTAAACCTTACTTTAATATAAGATGGAAATAAGCATTTAACTTAGGGGCACTGTTGTAACACCAGTGACAATACATTTTTTTCAATATTTTTTCATTTTAATGATAAGCAGTACACTGCAAGTGTAAGTACTGCATTATTTCCTTGACCTGTCAAGAAGAATGAGGAGGAAGAAATGTGGATTTTTAATTGTAGGATGGTAACAAAAAAATATAGAGCTCCAAAAAGTGAAAGAATCATTTGAATGTAACAGGTGTACACTTGAGGCTTTCCTAGACCACAGAGATCCTGACCAAGACTGGCTGTCTCGATCCAGGTGTCTTTATTAAGCACAGATTGACATATATGCCCAACATGAAGGAGCTTTGTGATTGGTAACAAACGTCTGCCAAGGCTATGATGACAACAAAGCAGCAGACGTGCAGCTTTCAGTAAATGTGATTTGAACATAGGTCTTTAGAGATGAATGGCTAGCAAGCTGACTTGCCAGCCAGCTTCACCTCACTGTCACCTAACTTACAACAATTCTTTAGAGGAAAACACATTATGTAGCACAATGTCTACCGTAAAAAGAATGATATGTACTAAAACTTCCATGCACGGTATGGTCCCTGTCTGATTCACAGACACCAAACTAGTTTGTCAGACACTATTTACTGAACTGCTTCTGTTGATTTTATTTAGGCAAAATCTTTTGAAATAGTCAGCCCCAAATGATTACCACAGAATTATCAGGGTGTGCAGTAATTAAATACAAAAGATGCAGTTTGTTCTTTGCATTTTGGTAGCTAAGGCCTTAGGTGCAAAGTCATCTAATACAGATGCATTAAACTGTGGGAATTCAAACATCAAGGAAGATAATGTCTGGAAGAAGCTATTATTTACACCACATTTTTGCAACTCACTTGCATAGTCTTAGTTTACACTGAATAGGAGCCAGATGAACACAATTGTCCTGAGACAAGTCCAAGTGGAGTGTGCCACTAGTCCCAGGCACAAGGAAGCTAAGCAACAAAAGACTGTCTACACTGTGTGCCCTGACAGCGTGTCATCCCGACAAGTCTCTGCTGATGCACTTCTCCGAGCTCTGCTGCCAAGTAGTAAGCTCAGGCACAAGTGCCAGCGCGGAGATACGGAGCTCTAACAGGTCCCCTTGTCTGAACAGCCACGGGAGCAGGACTACGTTCCTTGGGGAAGTGGGCATTGGCCCCGCAGCTGAGACACGGCCAGAACTGTATTTTATGTTTGGTACACGCTTCAATGCCTGTTGAATGGAGGCTGTCTGTGAGATGGCTCAAAAATGATTTAAAGCAATTGCTTCAAGCTAATATTTAAAAAACCCACCAGCAATTATTGCAGCCTAAACCAGTTAGCCATGTTGTTTCTTTGTGTAACTGGTGATGGCTCTTCAACCAAAGAATGATACGTTCCCATCATTCTTCTGCATACGTTACCTTACAATGTGTCCTACTCCCAAGCCCATCAGAACCACTATGACCTGATACCCTGCAGGTGAAGACTAGACTTTCTGCTGATTTATCTAAAAAATCTTACATTTTACTGCTCACATGTACTCTCTAGAGCACAGTCACACGACCAGTATAATGACAATCTGTCTCTCTGCTAACATTTCTCTACTTTGGTTATTTGTTTGATAAAGTGAGGAGCTTCCCTTTTGTTGCCCTTCATCAGAGCTTAATGTCTTTACTTTGGGATCAATATACTTTATGAATAATTTTATTTCCTTCTATTTTTATGGTCTTTTCTCCTCATTATCATACTGAGTTTATTAGCTGGTGCTGTCAGTATCTTTACCCTGTCATATGTTCCTGAGGTACAGTAAATATCACTTGTGTTGTAATTAATATGCACACCCTCTGCAGTAATTAAAGCACAGACCCCTTCAACCAGCTGAGCTTCCTACACTAATTCCACCTTATCTTCATAATGAACTTATTGTAATCTGAAACTACCACTGAATATTGTTCAGTAAGGATAGAAAAATGAAGTCTAACGAGATGCAATAATATTTGTGAACATGTTAATATGAAAAAAAAGAATTTAATTACCCTTAAATCTAATTAAATTTCCTGTACAATGAAAATCTCCCCATTTATCCCACAAAAACACTGATGGTGCAACACTAGTGCCCCTTCAGAGATTTACACAAAGATGGAGAGCAGACACACCATCCTCTACCCACAGAACTGCCGGTTTCTGTCCATGGATAATTAGAGAAAGGACGCAGAACCTCCGTTCAGGGCTGTGGTTCGGAAGTAAGACAGAAGAGCGTGAAGATGCACAGGTAATCCAAGCCAGGAACCCAGCAATGAAACAGCTTGGCAAATGCTTCCAATGAGGGAGGGAGAAGGACATATATATTTGAATATATAAGCACTACAGTATAATACAGAATGATTAGAGGGAGACTGGATACAAGAAGTTCAGTTCTTATTTTCTGAAAACATTTCCATATGGGAGACTAGCGCCTAAGGTGCACACTCACACAATAGGAAGAAAACTGGCAGGCTACATAGACTGAAAATTGGCTGAAGGGCAAGAAACAACTGTGGAAGTAAATGGGATTATTTCAAGGTGGAAAGAGGTTACCAGTAGGGTACAGCCCAGCTTTCTAATTATTCACAGTAATGACTTGGATGATAGTATGGAAAGGATCATTTCCAACATTCTTGTAACTGGGAAGCACAGCGGAAATAAATACCAATGTAATCCAATAGCCATTTCATTAATAGTTAATTTGAGAACCGGAGAAGTTGCATAGCAAAGTGTTTGCATGTATCATGATGCAGGATTGAGACATACAATGGCACAAAAATTGAATGACCTTCTCTGGTAAATGGTCATTCTAGAAGAGGTTTAAGCAACAGTCGTTGAGCAGCTCCTTGTGCTTTATTGATTGATGTCAATCTGTCCAGTTCCAGAGCGTTAACTTCACTTTAAAATGTGCCCTTTTCTGTCATTCTTTTCCTGTAACCCCCTAAACATGCCTCATTTCCTACACCAAAAAATTATGTGGTCAGATATTGATTTGTGACTCTCTGCTGACTTCTGAATAGCGAGAAAACGAATCGACTTAAAGAGACACATATGGATAAGAAAGCAAAAAACCCCGTAAATTTGTGCTAAACTGGATTGATACCGTATTGTGACCAGGAAAGCAATATGATTATTCTCTTCCATCAGGCCATGGAGAACTTTTCTGAAAAGAGAAGATTGCTCCCAAACTCCCCCAAAAGGGGTGACAGAGTCATATTCTCTAAGCCATTGTGGAGAAACCCTTGGTCCTGAATATATGACATCATCAGTATTATTTATTCTGACTCATGAAAGAATTCATATATAGATGATTTCACTGACCTTCCAGAACCTATAAGGTATACTCAGCCAATCAAAGAAGAAGGAAGAAAATGCCACAGTGCTTCATCTGTTCAAAATTCACCAGGTAACCCTCACAACTCAAAATGCACCACTGCACTGCACAAAATCTATACTGTTTGCCAACGCTGAAATCGTGAAAAAAGCAATCTATGCCCAAGTAGAGAAATTTCACACAAGTCTCTCTGCCCTGTAAATTGAGGGTTACAAACAGGCACTAAAAGCCTCTCTCACTGCCTTCCCTTCCGCACTTCATTTATGAGAGAAGCAGCAGAGACTGACTCTGCATGTTTGCAGAAGTTGTTGTTCTAAGAAGTAAGCAAATCTGAGCATTTTTAATTTTCTCTTAAACTCTACTTGGGAACTGGTGACCTAGCTTTAACCTTTCACTAATATGAAATATTCCAGCTGTTACCACTCAAAACCTTCAGAATTTTAAACCTGGCAGTTCAAAAGAGTGCCAAGATTTTAAGCTATAGTGTATCGTATCATGCCAGGGAAGGAGCACGTCAAAAGAATACAGAAGGGGCAAGAAAAAAAGAACGTGCAAAGCTAGGAGAGATAAGGGAGCAGAAAGGAAGATATAAGGGCAGAAAATATGATAGTTTTTTTCCTATATCCCTTTCATGAACTCTACAGTTCTTATCTTACTTCTGCTTTCTAAGGTTTTACATCCTTTTGTTTTTCCTCTGACTGCTTCTTTATTTCTAGACATGATCCCAGTATTCTTCAGTTTAGAGTAGACTCTATCCTCTTAATTGTATATCTGAGGACACCTTCCAGGAGTCAGTGTCCTATAGACCTGAACGAAGGCAGGTTCATGCTTTTCAGTCTGCAACTGAAGCGTTAATATCTCCTGTTCTCACTGCTGGAGACACGGGGTGCAGATGGACCTCTCCTGACTCAGTAAGGCATTTCTTAGGAACTTCTTAATAATTATGTAGCTCTGACACTGCAGGAGGCCACAGGAAAAGAGTGCTGCTACCACAGGTAGGGATTTCTAGCACCAAAGGAGTTAAGTGTCAGGGAGCAGCAGGAGTGGGCTGCTCCTCAAGGAAGGATAAGTTGGGAGCTGAGGGTGACGGCAAGACTTATGAGAGCAGTGACCTCACCGACGAAGGGCGCAGTCAAAAAAGTAAAGCAGAGCAGGTTCAGTGATGGTAACCAGGGTCAGCCAGGAGTCCAGTGACTGCCAGAAAAGTTTGTAATGATGGTTACACACAGGCCAGAACTGAAAGTCTGACCTTATAGCTTAGGAAGGCTGAGTCCAAAAGATGCCTACCAGCATACCTTCTGGACCAGATTCTGCAGTGGTTTAATACAGAGGAACTCAAAATTAGTAAAGTACTGCCAGTTGATCTTAATTTATCCCAAGTCAAATAAAGTCCTTTGAGTTAAAGCAGTCAGATTCTACTCCTATTAACAGAAAAAAGAGTCCTAGATGAAAACAATAGGCACCTAATACCTGGTCCAACCAGTTGCATAATACACTAGCTCTTCTGCTTTTACGTGCTGAGCATGGGAAAACTGGCTGTATTTGCTGCTTTTGCAGCTGCTGCCTTACTCTTTCTTTAACCAAAGATCCTCACTGCCTTGTCCTCCTGTGCCTCATCTCCTTCTTGGTAACACTATCAACAGTCTTACTTCTCTACTCGGAGCCTGTCACCTGACCTACCTCACCCATAGATGATGCTCTAGATGAAATTTGTGCTAGGCAGAGATCAAGTTATTAAGCCTGGAAACCAACACTATTCAGAGCCATACATACATTCATTCCAACTCCATCCTTAGCGCTCCCGATCACTGCAACCTGCACACAGCCAGCCAGGCTGGTGGCTCCTGGAGCCGGCCAGTGCCAAATCCCGCTCAGCAGAGCCTGCTGTGCCGTGCATCGCCCGTGCTCCCATGCCAGAGGCAATGACTGAGGACACCTGCTGGTCCATGGTGGCCAGGCTAAAGGAATGCCATATTTTGCTAACAGCTAGAACGGGTTCTTCTGCGGGAGGGTTGGTCAGTGCATTAGAGGGAACAACACCAGGCCTTTCTGAGAAACTGTCCGGTTTCACTAGCCAGCAGTAGGAGAGTCCAGCAGGCTTATTCAGACTCTGTCCTAGGTTTATTCTAGGGCTGTCAAGTTGGTCTTTTCTGCTGCTGGGATTCTGCATTGTTTTGCAGCTTGTTAAGTCATCAGTAACAGTAGAAAAGGTGTGGAAAAAGACTGTCAGTTTTCCTTCACGTTTTACATCCTCTTTGCATAAGTGTGAATGACTATACAAGGTGGACAGGAATGGATAAGCAAAATCCCTAAGTCCATAATGCAGACTTTTGCAAAACAGAAGCCAGTCTCCTGAGCATCCAATGTGTGGTCTAAAAAAGTGCTATTTCCAGGGGAAATCTGGCAGGGACTTCCATTGTGACTAAGGATAAAGGAAGGTGTTGCTAAATCTCCTGGGGCCAAACACTGCATTCTTTTACTAAGCCCCTCTTGAAATCAGTGTAAGTTTTGCATCTTTAGAGGAATGCAGAATTTGAAGTCCTAGGCAGGTATTATTTAAAAGAAAATCTACCGAGTTAAGTAGAGCCAAATAGTGTAAGCCTGCTGAGCAAGGGGAGAGTCAGCCCTTCGCATCCATAACAGGGCATGCTCTTTCCGCTCTCTCTGCTAGCCGTCCGCGTTCGGACGCACTGACAAACAAAAGCCAACCCATGCAGAAATGGAACTAAGCGGATGTGGACGAAATCAAACTCAGCTAAAAAAAAAAGAGTTTACTATTGCCTCCTCACCTCACGTCTTGGATTACACAATAGGATGGTTATGACAGTGTAGTCAGGAAAACACGGTGCTGTAAGAAAAGTAAGAGAATATGTCAAACTGCAGATAACTGAGTGCTCCATGATAAAAAAAGGAAGGCAGCAGCCCCATTTGCTTCTCTCTGAGGGAGTTCATGTAACTGTTACCACATTAGTTATTTCATTTGCCAAGAGAGATTTTTTTCAGCTTACCTAGTCAATGGTAAGTAGCTTTCGATAATTAAAGTAGTTATCATTTACACTAGCATAAAATCCCTAAAGGCCCCGTTTCCACAGTTACAGGTAACTAGGCTCTAACTGTAGCTTATGTCTGAGAGGGGGTCACAGCCTAGAAGAAAACACATTGCAAAGGCATCCTTGTTACAATCTTTCCTCTTGCCACTAGTCTATGCTGTTGTATAAAGTTCAGAATAGGCCTTGTGAAGCTCATTGCAAATGTTTGAGATGATCATTTTTGTCTGAGAAGCTTCTGAATTCAATTGGCGAACTGAATGCTCTATTGTTCTGTTCTGTAAAGTATATTTAGCTTGCTTAATTAACCTATATTTCAGACAAGTCTTGCAAGCATTCACCTAACTCTTGCATATGCCTTTGTGATTAAAGTTTAATGCAATGGGGTCTAAAGTAAATTCCTCCATGTTATGGTTCTGAAACAGACAAAAAATTAAAAATATTTCTGTCAGCTGAATTATCATTACTCTGAATTTTCTCTAAGAGAAAAGAATATGGACTGGAATGCATACGGGTGGAGAGGAAAGGGCGTTTCTGATTGTGCTTAGCAAAGGCTACTTCTATTGAAGCGGGGTACGGGGATGTAAAACAGTTCTATGTGCAGTCTGGATGGGGCCCAGAGCACAAGAGGTATTACACAGTCGTCAGAAGTAAGTTTGTATTTCTTTGTAATATGTGCAAAAAATCATACAATTCTTCATATTTGTATTTTGTCCAAAACAAATACACAGCAGTGTTATTCCTAAATAAGAAAAAAAAATCAATGTCAGACAGACTAGCGCTCATAAGCAACCTTACAATAGCAAACCAGTGTGTGTTCGTAAAGGAAGAAAAAGGGATTAGATAAGAAAACAGATTTCACTTTCAAGCATCTAGTGTTTTTTTTACAAACAACAGAGGAAAAAAATCATTTTAGCCACTGTAAAGAGAAAAATGCTTTGCCCAGTGTCCTTTAAACTTTCAATTAGAGCAACTTGAGAGTCACAAAAATACACATTTGTCTGCTCCTCTGTTTTACTTTAAAGAAAAAATTTAAAAAGAGAGTTATTTCCAGAAGGAGATGAATAAAGGTTGTTCTGATGAACCATTGGCATTATTATGATTTTAGTACATATTAATGAAATTTTAAAATGCAAATCATTGACCCACTAGGTGGTCTCATGGTCTCATAAATAGCAATCGTTTGCATTCCAGCATCCAAATACCTAGTTAGGAGCTTTACAGAATGCACATTATAGGTGATACAGACCATAACAAGTACTTTGGCAAGGGAAAAAAAGCCATTCCAGCCTATTGTGTCAATTAAAATGAAGGGGTTTTTATGTTATGAACCATATGTTCAAAGAACATTACATGTAAAATTACATACAATCGTTCTGACGATGAAGAACACAATAATCCTGACACACTAGTGTATGGCTGCTGGTGAAATTTGATACTGGTGCTTTTTCTTCTTAGCTTGTGTCAGATAATAATTTGGATTGCAGCCATACCTTACTTTGTGCTGTGATCCCACCAAAAGTCACAGAGTAAGAAGATCAGGGTGATTGTTTGGGAAAGGAAAGCACCAGTGAGATCTTTCAGCAGTGATGTTGGTGATGGTGTCACTACTCCCTCTTAGCCAGTGAAAAACCAATTATTCACTTTGGTGGTTCAGAGGAGATGTGGTTTAATGGCAGGAGAGGGACTCGGATATGCTGCTGGCACACAGATCCCCATGCCTCCTTCCCCCCCGCCTAAGCTTTGCAATCTAAATAGACAAACAACTGAAGTCTTCGGGGCCTAGAGCAATGAGACCCGTGTCTTAGCAAAGAAAGGCCTTCAAGTGTTCCTGCATTAACAGTCCATTTTGAGAGATACATTTTTTTTACATGCCTTGAAGCCAGAACAAAAGGCATATACAGAAACGAATCCTGAGGTACAGTTCATAAGAAGTGCAGTGGCATGCAAACTAAAATACGTGGTGTCCCAGCTGGCTGCCGGTGACACACATACACCCTGGCGGTGCCATCTCTCTGACTGCAAGGCTCGGTGGCCTTTGGCAATTGCACGTACCGTGATTTAGGTCTGAAGCAGGTGCCTGACTTTCCAACTAAGCAGGGTGCTCAGAAAATTGACTCTGGTGTAGCCGCTGCTGCAGGAACCACATGCAGTGTTAAAGAAACGTTTAAGCACAATTAATATTAAACTACAGAAAATGTTTGCCAGTTTGTAAAATTATTAATTCTATTTTTTACTAATCTGTCTATTTACCAAATTAAGCCAATATATCAAAACTAATGTCTTCCCTCTCTAATTATTATTAATAAATACTGCTTATTTTTTCTTAACAAGAATTCATTTTCTCTTTTCAAATTAATAACAGTCTGGAGTAACTCAGGCACCACAGGGCCTGATTCCAGGCTCATTTTCACTGAAGTTAATCTGGAGTAGCTCCAGAGCTTTCATGTAGAGAGATTTACAACTGCGTATGTGCGAGCAGGATCTGCCCCTCTGCCTGTAGGCTCTCTCTTGAAAGTTCTTCTGTCTTAAGTCCAAATCATACTCTTCTACAGTAAGGGGCAAATCAAAATCACATCACTAGCCATATCTTAGTTAACACTTGTGAAGCTAGTGGAGCTACATACCCTGAGCTTCACCACGTAAGCATCTGGTTTGGCTACAACCCTTAGGAAAATCGATCCACATAAGGAGATGCAGAAATATTCAGAAAGGGCAGAAGAAATGGTGCTGAAACTGTACAGAAACAAGGCCACCACGGGAAACCTGGCTACACTTCAGTGCTTCTCGGGATGTTTGTTCTGTGCTTCTCAGGACGTTTGCCCAGAAGGTCTGTTCCTGCGCGTACGTCTTGGGCCAACCTTCTCCCGCTGCAGGGCTGGCCGGGAAACACCGCAGCCCCAGCCCGGAGTTTGCACGGCGCACCATCTCACGCAGGGCACCCCCAGGGGCCCAGCAAGGAGCAGTCACAAGCCGTAAGGAAGAGGAATTAGCCTACGTGTGCACCTCCGCCTGAAGCCACAGGTTTTACAGGAGGGAGCACGAAGGCTCCCTCACCGCACTCTTCCTCTCATGCTGCCACCAGCAGCGGGGTGAGAACTGCTCCCTGCTGGCCCAGGCAGCGGGAGGGCCCAGGACAGTCCTGCCTCCCACCAGTCCTTTCAGGACTTTTGCCCCATTCTGGTGCGGTTGTTTTGCTTCTGGCTGTGCCATTCAGCAGAAGAGAGCCTAAGAAGAACTGCACAGGAGTGGAGCGCTTGCCGACTTTTTTTTTTTCCCTTCCTTTCCAAAGCCCTGGCTGTTGTTTTATAAGCGCCCTTCTGACACATATTTGTGCTTGAGGAGGTTAAGGAACTTACGCCTCTCAAAAATGATGTCCTCAGTTTATCCACAACCTCTGTACAGCAAAAGCAACTGCAATCCAATACCCTCACGTTACCCAGCATTTAGCACAGCCCTGACCTGACAGTGCCATCCTCTCTAGGGAGGAGAGGTAATTTAGACTCCCTGATAGCTCTCTTCTGTCCAGCTCCATAGTACTGAACGTTGCTTAATTATATGTGGGCTGTGCTTCGCTTTGTGCCTTTTTTCAAATTAAACCTCCCCTCGTCATTTTAGCACAGCTTTTGCACTCCTGCCTTAGCCTCCTAAAGCTGCATCTGTACTGCATCTTCACCCAAGCATCATAAAAAATGCTAAATGACTTATGTAGGTCTTCTCACTTAAGGTCATTTCAATTATGGCAACATCAACAGATGTATATGTTCATTAATAAAAGTGTGATATGTGTTTGTGTCCCTCTGAAAGTTCAGTCAGAAAATTATAGATTATACTGAGACACTGCAGGAATTGCTACTCTGTAAGTCAAATGCTCTATTATTAAAAATGTCATCCCATATGAATTTCATAAATAGCAAAGCCAAGAACAGAGTAACCATTTTAAAAAGTCTAGAGGGGATTCCATAACAACATTTAAATGCATTACTACTCAAACAATTTGATTGGATTATAAAATATTTAAAACTGCAGCTGTACTTGTGGTGTTTAATGTTGACTATTTTGATTTCTGGAACATCTTACATAAGAAGTACAAGTTTACAAAACTAGTTATATAATTGGTATATAAATATATAAGCAAATCCATAACCCATGGAAATCCATAGTTTATAAGGTACCATGTATAGCCAGCCCATTCTACATACAGGTGTAAATGAAAACTGAAAAATAACGTCGGACATTAGAGATTTTTCAAGACTCGTTTCAGGAATAAAGCAGGACCTTTTTTTGCCAAAGTTGTCCTAATGACTAAAAATAAGTATCACAAGAGATACAGGAACATGTGTGCTAAATAGATATTATTGCCCAGATTCTCAGGTAGTGTTAACTGGCATTGATCCATTGTAGTTAAAGGTTACGCAGACAAGTTTTGGCTTTATTTACAGTCTGTGACCTCTAAAATTTTTTTCAGGATCTCTCTTACGTATATATGAGGTATGTTTGGGCTGATAAGTAAATCTGCGTTGACTTTTTAAGCAGAAAGGACCATTTCAAAATCTATTTTTCAGAAGAATAGCTATGTATTAATCCACAAATATATACCAATGCCCATATGTTATAGATAGCCTTTCATATGCTTACTGCACTACTTCTGCCAAACTATCTGTCATCTCTGCTGCTTTATCTGGATGGGTGTCAAGGCATAATTCATCCAACAAGCTCAGGTTATTGGTCACTGCATTTTCATGGAAAGCAACCTAGTTTCTGAAGCTTGGTGAACACTGCAAGTGCCTTTTTTAATGGCTGATATGTTGGCTGAGACTTTACAGATTAGACTGGGGCTGAAAGTGTTAACCTCTGCAGCGTCAGCTGTTGGATCAGTTTTGTAGGCAAGTGGCTGTTGGCATGTGGTAGAACAAATCCGTATCCTTTGTGCATGTGCAGAAAACAGCGTGGGTTACCCTGTTTTGCCACAACGGTCCCAGGAATGCTCTGAATTCAGAGGTGCCACTGGGACCTTGTGGTTGGTGTCCGCTTGCCTCCGGGAGGCAGCCTGACTTAAGCCTGAACTCAGGCAGCCCGTGACTCCTGCCGGTCCCAGCAGCAGGGGCGAAAACAGGCAAGCTCGTCTCTGCTTGACCTTGCTCCTGCAAAGGCAGACAGAACAGCTGGAGGTGCAAGCATGCCCACTATGCATTTAAGCATGTGTTACAGGAGAATTCAAAGCTTTGGGTGCATCTGAGGAACTACCCAGCAGGGTCATCCCAAAACACACTTCTACATGCATACAGCTGAAATAGCAGCCTAATTTTGGCCATAATGGCACAGCTATGATATTCCACTTTGACTTGAAAGAGGTCCCTCTAAGGGACCTTCCTACAAGGACAGCCTTCCACACTTTCCATTCCTTTATATGACTTTTATCTCCCAAGCTATTTTGTTTTGGGCTATTTGACCTGCAATATATGCAAATTCAAAATGCCCTTCTGAAATTCACATCTCTAGTCCTGCCCACCACTTAGGGTTGGCATAAAAGCATCATCCACATGTTTCAGTGAGCTAAGTGACCTTGCAGACCTCGTTTTCCTGAGGGAAAGTCACCTGTATTTATTTCTATTAAACAGAAATTAACTTGGACCTCCATATGCCACCTCATTTGGCATAGTTAATTCCAGATTCCAGAGTTATCATTAAAACCAAAAGCACATCTTACACACTGAAATCAGTGGGAATTAGACTTTAGCAAAGCATACAAGGCTACAACAAAGATAATCAAACAGTATAGAGACGATCCACTAATTGCTGAAATGAGGCGGAACAGCTCCATGGCTTGTCTCTACAGCTAGCCCTGGGCTCAGTCGCTTTGGAGTTCAGGAAGTTTTTGTCATTTTAAAGTATGTCAAGCCTGCGCACTTCAGGCCACAGCAGGCAGCAAAGAAAGGGTTTTGCTTGCCTGGAGGTAGGAAGTTCTGGTTGAGGAAATGAAGATCACTCAGCTCCAGTTGAGCAACTGAACTCTGCCGGTTCCAGCTGAGGGCAGCATATCTACCAGGCCTTTAAAACCAGGCCAGTGCCTAAATGGTACACATTTTTCTTCCACAGATGGTCTTTGAAAAATCAACCAGTCTTTAAAAGGAACACAGACCTGAAGTTTCTGTAATTTCTTGGGTTTCTATATGACAAAGAGGCCAAAGGCTGCTGAAGCAAATTAGGATCATGCTCTCAGTATATCTTTAAAATTATTTTGTTCTTAGCCTGAAAGCAGAATTTGACATTCAATCACCTTTGTAAGTCCAAAGAAATGCTATTGACTTCACTGGAACTACTATAAATTTACACTCAATATAAGTGAGAGTGGAGCTGTGCCCCAGTTTGGTCATTACTCTATGAGTTCATACGGTTTAGAACAAGTCCAATAATTATTGGTGTTGTTTTTATTTTAAATGCCTAGCTTCTTGGCGCACGGTAATTTTCATGAGTGGTCCCTGCCCTTGATCATTTCAAATACTGTTTGAAGCATATGGATCTTAAAAATCTCACTGGCTTCTAGGAATAGAGCCTTTTCTATGACTGGGTCTGTAAGTTAGAGCTGGGTCATTTGAGAGGTTCAGAAAAAGGTACAATCGGAAATTTGTGTGTGAACCTATGTACACAGTGGAGAGCTGAAAACATCACAAAATTAAAGGAAACGTAATGCCAGCAAAGCTCTTGACATTTGGCTGCCTTTACTCCTCCTCTGCTACCTATGTGTGGTCTCTTGGAAAAAATAACTAGGTATATGGAAAATACATAATCAGTCATTTAGATTTAGGTATAGCATGAATGAGCCTGCGTTACCTTCCTCCCTCATTACAACTTGTAATGAGGAACGATCCAGCTGGCAAGAAATTTGCCAGCTTGTGGTTATAGGGTGAGTAGCTCTCACCTTGGACAAGACCAGTGCCCTACTGTATTCACATAATATCTTGGGTATAATGAATGTACATCTTGTATCATTATTTACTTTCAGTTGTACTATAATTCGCAGACAGTCCTATAGGGCCAAATAGCCCAAAGACTATTTGAGAAGTAAAGTGCCTCTGAATAGGGAATCCAATGTGAATAGATACCCATCTTCATTCTCCTCCATTAAACCAGGGATTAAGATCCAAGTACTGGAGGGGCTCTATTTACCTCAGTGGAGTTATTCTTGATTTACACTAGATTAGAATTAGTCCCCACAACTGGAGAAATCTATTCTACCATGATAGTGATGGGGGCATTGATCCTAAACAAATAAAATGACCTTCTCCTTCAATTACTTTGGGCTTCGCTAATTAAAATAATTTTGCTAATGAATGTTGCAAAAATATTCACGTAATTCTCATGCAGTCAGTCTGACCTTCTGCTGAAGTAAGTTTCTGATGACAGCAAATATTTTACTCACCAGAAAGCGTACAAGCCATAGGGCCACTCCTACAACAGAAGAAACCAGAAAACCTGAAAATAATAGTTCATTAGAGTAATTTCAGTATCAGTGGCAGGCACTGAGATCTATGCACACATGCATGCTAACTTAAAGGTGCTAATACATCTTCTGATCTCATGAAATCATTATTTCTTATTGACCTATCGACCAAAGCCATGGGTAGGATTTACAGACCAGATGTGGATCCTCTGTAAGTGGAGGCTATTTCTGTTGAAATAGTGTTCTTATGGACAAAATTACTAAATCAGGCGGTCAGAATTTAGGCAGAATTCCCTTTGAAATCAACTGGAGTATTGCCAGAATAAAGACTGCAAGCGTTGGGCCAAATCATTTTTTGAAAGATACACTGCTATAAGCATCATAGCTTAACAGTGGAGAAAGAGTAGAACCTTTTGCCAGTCACATGCGTATTAGCCTGCATGCTGCTAAAATGTATGAGTTTTCATATACTGTTATGAGTTACAGCCCTGACTTTTTATCAGCGCTAGCACAGATTGTAATGATGCTCTGAAACAAACGGTAACCCTTTGTGGGAAGGGACTTGGAAATATAGGTGTCCTGCTAGCCAGCAAGGGAAGCATATTCATCCTTACTAAACTCTCAAATTGTTCATTTCCACATCTATTTTCTATAGGTATTTCATTCCAAGTCCTAAAAAAATTGTCATACTAAAGAATTAACAGGCTTCCTCTGATACACAGCTCCCATCTTGATTCTTTTTCAGTGTTTTTGACACGCTGACCCACTATTTCTAATTGCGGTACAAGCTGAGGTCCACAACTTATCGTTAGAGGTCTCCCAAGACTAATCCAGCCAAGGTTCAGCAGTGCACATGGCAGGTGTTCCTAGAAGTAATAATAAGGAAGAAGAGAGTGGAGGGGAATAGGAAAGGAGGTAAGGAAGTCTTTGTCAGCACAGCAAACTGCTAGTTCCTGAAACATTTTAAATCTTGGAAACAACATTTAAAGTGCTGCAAGAATACAGGGGGTGTTAAAGAAAGGATCACAGAAGGGGTCTCTTCCACCTCACTAACTGCAAAGTCTTCTATCATCTCCCTATAGTTTGGATCACATTTCACATTAATAAATTCTAAACCTTTAGGCAGACTTAGCTGTATATTTACCATTACAAAGAATGAGAAATGCTAACTATCCTGGTCCACTTTGAACAATCTAACCTCTATTATTTTGTGCAGATTCAGCCATCGCAATGTAATAGTTTAAGAACTTTTCTCCAGGAAAGTTCAGACTCACCTCAGACAGTGCCACTTACCTTGCAATCAGGAGTAAGGATCATAGCCCCCAAAGCAGACCCAAAAAAGCTAGGATTTATTAAAGAATGCATTTAATTTTTCTTTTGCTTGCTATCAAAGTGAAGAAAAACAATTCAAAAAATTTTTGTATGACTGGCCAGACTGCATGATTGGTTTGCTTATTATCCAGTATCCTGTTACTACCATAGCCTATTACCAATTGCTACAGGAAGACACTTTACTGTAAACAGTTAAACATCTACCATGATGTGCAAGTGTAGTTGCTCCCTACGTCACATCAGGTAATGTCTGCCATATGCTCTGAAGCAGGAGCGATTATTTCCCTGTCAACATTTTTACTCCTATCTTCAAATATTTGCCATTAGAAATCTGGATAGTCTTGTTATATCTAAATAGATGTCACTCTTTAGGCTTCACTGATATCTTCTGGTGATCCATTATTTATTCTAAGAGTGCATTGCATACTCATTTTTAATGCCAAGCCTTTCAATTTCATTATAATGTCCTGTTGCTTGTATGAAAAACACTGCATGATTAGAAATCAGAGGGGAGGTACTCCAGAAGCCCAAGTCCTAATATCTGCAACAAACTAGCCATTCCTGAATAAATGTGTGGTTCCATACAGTGGTGCGTGTACCATACTATTATTTATTATTTGTACTGCTGCAGCCCGCAGAGAATCATGCAATTGTGAATCAGGGCTACAGCATTCTAGGCACTGTGCAGAGACTGTCATCTCCCTACAGACTTTACATACAGTAAAGGAGAATATAAAATGGAGGAGGTTTGCAGCAAGCCCCGATCTACTGCCATTTACAATTCCCAACTTCAAATGGCCTTAGATTCTCATTGCTGTACCAACATGCATTTTGAGTCTTGCCATCTCTTACTGCAGATGCAGAACTGCGATGCATCCAGCGAGGCAACAGGCAGTGGCTCTGAGAGCAACTCCACCAGTTTGCCTGTAAACTGCTGGAAAAGAACAGGTAGGGTTGAAATAGAGGGGGAAGTCTGAAGTCAGAGCAACGGGGGACGATCTACCACCGAGGCTCCCCTTGGTCCTTCCGCTTTTCACAGGAGCCTACTGTAAGCACAAAGGCTGCTCCAGCCGCGAGGCTGCAATAGCTGTGGCAAAGCAGCGCCTTTGCTTTTCGCAGCTCGGAGGGCTGGGTCCCCCCTTTTCCACGGGCAGCGCTCTCGCGCCCTCACAGCTAGGTTGGGTGCCGTTCGCGTTTCACGCAGTGAACTGCTACCCACCTGAAACCAGCTCTGCATAACTCTGCAGTTTTCTGCCTTTCTGGCACTTACAAAGGATTGTGCAAGGCTACATATTCCCTGAGCAAAGCCTTAATCCGTTTTCAGTCAGTTTCTTTCTTTCTGGCAGCAGATATAAGGCCACACAGTCAAATAATGAACATGTCTCTCATTTGGATATAGTTTATTAATGACAAAAACACTAATCCATTAATCAATTTAAAACAAGTTGGTAAATGAAAAAAATTCTCCGTCTCCTTTAGTAACAGGATCACATGCATCTTAAAAGGGGGCCATTATCTCCATGGGTTTCTCAGCTGAAGTTAAAAATCTAAAAATGATTTTCATTCATTTCTCATTAATATGCAAAATTATTCAAATTAGATAGTAATTAACCATCTACTCAGTAGAAAACCTTTTCATGATAATTTATGATAAACTCAGTAGCAGCTTTGATTGAGATTGATTTTTGGTGTTGAGAAGCTATCATGAATACAAAAAAGCACCTGAAAAAATATTTTTAAACACCTAACTCACTGCTCAGCTAATTATATGGTAACCATGTTCATAGATTATTTCAAAGGGAGGCCTATAGGCAAGACACTAAAGCTGAATGAAACAGGCAAAACATCCTTTTGAGTTTGTCCTACATTTCATCTTAAAGCTCAGCTTTCTTTACATCTCCCAGCCTAAATCATTTAGACTGTTAAATGTTTACCGCTGTTTAATTCAGCAAACTGATACATTGGAACTAGGGCCCTGCTTGACAAGGCGTACAGGAATTCTTTCAAGATAAAACTGTTCTGAAAAATCAAAATCCATTTGAGACAAACTGTTGTTTTACAATGTAGTGTTCCCAGGAAAATCACTGTGATTTGTAAACAGACTGCAGATTTCTTTTTGCAGATGGTGAAGGGAGCTCAGCGGGTTACAGGGTTAATATCATGGGCATGTTGCACTATGGAGAATGCGGTTTTGCTCTTCGTAGCAAAGCTGAGCTTCAGGACTGGGGGACATCCTAGCTCTAAACACTAGGGATTGCTGTTCAGAAATGTTACTCTCTTGAGGTGGGAAAACCAGAGGGAAAGAAGCACTGACCTTGTGCTGCTGAAGTAGCATTAAGGGGAGAAAAAACCCTATTCAATAGCTATTGCTGCTAGTGGGAATTGCTGTGAGCACCCATGCCAAAGAGGCAGGACTATGGAGGAAAGAAAAAACAGACATTCCTAAAGGCTTTTCCTCTGAACTCGATCACAGAATGAATGCGACCAATGCCAGATGATCTCATAATAAATAAGCTATATACTGTTATATTCTGGGGATTTTGTGTTACTTAAATAATTACCAACAGTAACAGGAGAAATAGGAACTTTGAAGCCAAACCTCTTGAACTATGTAATTTGGGAGATGAAGGTGAAGATGAGGGGGAAGGTTGATTATAAGCTCTGTGACTGTCCTTAAGATTTTAGCTCCAGCTTGGCTTCAGAGCTCAAAGGCCTGTTTTCTAGGATGAAACCAAAGCCGTGCATAAGCTGCATGTCAGCACAAGTAAATCTTTTTCAGTCCTTAACCTAAGGCTCAAAGTATGCCTGTGTGGTATAGCGCTGTGCCCTGCAAAATACCCCCTCGCTCTGAACGGGCTAGCTGCGGTCATGGCTAGCGCAGTGCTTTGCTCACACGTACATACCTTGACTCGCTGGTGCCTGAACCAGTGCAGGTTTCCCTGCACAGCAGCACATGCCCTCGATATGAAAATCTGGTCCCTCTCAGAAGTTCGCAGAGAAACTGTCAATGACTTTTGTGAAATCAGGATTTTTCTGTTTGATTCTAGCCTTAAACTTGATAGAAACCCTGTATACATGGCTGATGTAAGACATCCAGTATAAACCATGTGCAGTGACTAAATATAAAAATTTTCTTATCAAAAGTCACAAAAGGAACGTAGTTCAGTAAGAAATAAGTAACTAGTGCGAAAAGGATAGCGTAAGATATCTTTGAACAAATCTCCATTCATATAAGTACAATGGCATCAATATTCACATACATTTGCTCTTGGCTGAGTTTTATTTACTGCCCCGCTGCAAGCCGCAAAATCCTTTTCCTCATCAGTGTGCTACATAAATGTCCTGGTTAGTAAATAATCCCCAACGGTACTCCTTGGTCCTGCGTTATTTTTTACAGTGTAACATACTTGCCATCTATTGACCCAGTACCTATACAAACCAAAGCCTATTAAATCTGATTGCATTGTTCCTCGTTATTTACTCTGCCTCCAATTGCTTCCAGATGGTACAGCATTACAATGACTCTATTCATTCCTCCCAGAGAAGGCACAGAGGGTGGCAGTGGACAACCTACCCCAAGAGCCCTCCCTTCTGGAGTCATAGGAGGGACCACATTCATCCTGACCACATTCATTCACAGTCATGACATGAGAATGTTTTCAAAGGGTTATAAAAAACTCTGTCAAGAAGTTACTGATGATACCCAAGTTAGTATTTTTTCTTCCAGGGACATGGGGAGAATCCTCCCAGACATGGTACAATACTTGCAGGAAATTCAAATTGAAATGCCTACTCAGGTGTCATATCTATACAATGACAAATGCCATGGATGGGTCTCAAAAGAAAGGCCATTCTGGGGGGAGAAAGTAAAATCTCCCAGGTGACAAAGATTTAACTACTGGATCAAAGAGAAGGGAGTCACATGGGGAAAGAAGATAGAGAAGGATTTCAGATAGACTGGAGTAACAGTGCTTTCTGAGGCAGTGGAGACTGATAGAAACAAGAAATTCGTTCCGAACTTCCACACCCATCGCTTTTCAATGATCTATTTTTCCTACTTTTTGAACACTGGGATTCAAATAAATTGAAAGTAGCTGTGTCTTTGACAGAAGCAGAAAGAATAATAACCCTCTAGTACTTACAAACCTTTTCTTTTATTCCTTCCATTGGAATATCTCAGGGGAGTTCATAGGTATGAACTTCTCCAGTAGTAAAGTACTATTCTACCTGTTTTACAGATGGGGAAACTGCAGCAAAGGACAGGTTTGGCTATGTGTCTGAGGTTACACAGGATGTTTGTGTCAGGACTAGAAAGAGTTCCTTGACATTAACATTAACTTGGAGCCCTAAGCATTAATCAGAAGATTTTCTTAGTGGGTAAGGGAGAATGGATGCCACTGAGAAGTCTGGGTGAGTGAGTCCAGAATTAAGCAGGCTCTGATAAGCATGTGCTGTTCAGGCAGCTGGTAAGCTGTGGTGGGAGAGAATTACAAGAACAAATAACATTGTGCTTTAATGTGGCGCACTTTTTAATCGGACAGACAAAAGCTTAACAATATCCAATGGCTGGCAGTGGAAACCTGAAGAAGTCCAACCGGAAGTCAAGTGTCATCTCTCTGACCACTTTGCATCACTTGAAAGAGAACAAACCAACTCTAAAGCTACCTTAGCCATCAAGTTGAAGCCACTACTGCTCTTTTGCTGCAAAAAGAATCCAGCTCAGAAAAGCTTTGCCTCCTCAAGAGTCCTGAAGCACCCCATTTCAGCAAATCCTACACAGATTCTGGGGCTAGCTTTGTAACTTCAAAGAGGATTCAAAATAAGGTGGGATAACATATGGTCCAGCTGTAAAATTGGACAGCAGAGACACCACAGTAGCTACATGGGGCAAAATTCCCCCCTGTCAGTCTATTTATTTGTCTTTGGTAGGGAGAACCCAAAACTTTGCCCTTGTGTTTTTTAGTTTAATTTCTTTTTGCTGCTTGTGGAAATGTGAAACAGTTAACCTTGTTTCAGTAATATATAATTCTGAGGGAGGAAAAATTGGGGACCTAAGGAACCTGTTTTTTTTTCCCTCCCTTATTATAAAATCATTTTTCAAATCACCTTTCTGACATGTTTGTCCATATTGATTAGCTGCTTTTAGAATGACATTGTCTGACCTGTCTAAATCCATCAATTGCTCTCCTGCTGATGCTTAATTCCCAGGCTATTTTAGCTTCTAATGGTATGGTATGAATATTATTCATAAAGTCTTTTTGCTGAAAAGATCAATAATCACATACATCTTAAGTCTGAATTCTGGGCGTTGTTCAAGTAGCCCTTTAACAGGCCACAGACTCTTCTGTTTTCCTTTTATCACTGTGGACTGTAAATGTTTCATTAGTAGCATTTAGAGAGTACATACTTGATACTATATCCCCAGGAGTTTCAAGTGAGTTATTAGGAACTTGTTCAGCATTAGGATTAATGCGTATTCCCAGTAGTTTTCATTGCATTTCCATGCTGTGTGCCACAAATTCTACTGTTAAATATGTTTTGTCCACTTAAAAACTGTTTGGTAGGGAAGGCATGCCTTAATTGTTCCCAAGACATTGGGTAATGCTCTACTGATGGGCCTAAGGTTGAACTAATAGGCAAGCAAGATGCAGTTTAGCTTCAGCAGGTTTTAAAGTACTAATGAGGCACAATATACTGAAGTTAAGAACTTGTCAAGATGGCTGGTTCATATAAAAAGTTGAAACAACCTTTACATTTTTCTTCTTTAAAAAAACAAACAAGCAATATGGTGAATTAGCCAAAGCAGAGGATGATATGCTCAAGTGAAATATTTTCTAGATTAATAGACAGATAATTGCCTTATAAACGTAAAGAATTCAAATATCACTTGGATTTTACATAAAAGAAGTATTTTATTAAAGGAATTGTTAGGAAAGTCTTTTCCAAACTACATCCCTTAGCTGAGCAAAATGTACCTGTCTGAACAGTAGTAGGTAAATGTGGTTGTAAAATACAGAGTTTTTCAGTTTGCAAAATGGTTGAGTTGGATATTCTGTATTCCAAGTTGCCGTTTACATAACTGCATGTCTATATCTAGCAGACTTCAGAAGTTGGGCAATTTTCAAGCCTTAAAACAGACATACTGACTAGTTACCATTTTAACTTTATGAGATTTTCCTGGAAGCCCCCTTAAAACAACGATACCAGATTCTAGGTATTTTAGTAACTACAGAACTGATTGGAACTTCATTGGATTTTAACTACTGCATGCCAGGCTGTTGTGTTCAGTGACATAAAATAATTCATTTTCATTTTATGACATAAATGTTTAAGTGTCCTGCTGCTGAGATGTATCAATCAAATCAGAGGTTCAAATATAGTATTATCCTGATGCTGGTATGAGAGTGAAAATGATGCTTTAGTTCACAGTCAATCGGTACCGAATGTCTTCACAGTCAATAACAGACTTCTGCACATACTTCTGCAGAGCCATTACTTCAGGGTTCATAAAGTGGAACACAGCACTTCTGACAATGCTGTAGGATTTTTTTAGACAATAAAAATGTTGCTTACATTGAAAAGGAAAAATCAAACTCATTTTTAGAAGGATCATTTGAAGACAGGCATTTCAAACAATTAAAGCCCAAGTGCTTTGTGGATAGTGATATTTCACAGATGTTTGAAGAATGTTTACAATCTGCCCAAATCCATTTTTTATGAAGACCACTGGAGAGCTGCAACACTGGGAAGGGATACTGCAGGCTACGCAATGGGATTTTTTTTAATGTGACTGCCTTTCTGGCCATAGAGCACATGATTATTGTAGATAAATGGAGTGAAATCTTCTCTGTGCTTGAAAAGCTCAAACTGTTTTAATGCTTAGGGATTAACAAAAAAAAAGTCATATTAATAACAGCATATTGCCTTATCTCATGCTCACACCCTAAGTGGAGTTTTTCTTATACAGCTAACTTAGCTCACCACACATACTTCATGTGCCCTCTCTTAGTTGCACACTTAAAAAATTTAATGCAAGCCTGTACCAAATGGACAGTACATGCCCCAAGTGCCACCTCTAATGGCTCTTAGCTTGTTCAGTGGAACACAGGTACTTCTCTTCAATGAGAGCTACTCAGCTTCATGTCAAATTTCCTCTGCCCGGCATCCTGTTGAAATATTCAAAAAGACAGCTGCTGCTGTAATTATAGAATAACAGAAGTCTATTTTTTGGCCTTTCTTGTATTAAAAAAATAAACAGATGACTGAACTGCTTACATGTTAGAGAAAAAAAAAAGACCTGCAGGTAGGAAACCAATTTGAAAAAAATAGCCCAAAAGATGAAGTGATAAGCCTGCAGCCTAGACTGCACGCTGATTTCCAATAACTTGGTGTGGGAATGAGCACATACTGAAAGGCCTGGAGCAGTTAATCAGCCAAAATCTGACTTTTTGCACCTCCTAGTACCAAATTCCTCCAAGCCTTTCCATAGTCTCCCATGTTGTTCCAGAGCTGCATCTGCTAAAGGATTCAAGATCAGCTCAGTTTTAGGGCCCTGGCCTCTAACAACTCAAACCACCAGAAAGCAAGCAGTTGTATTAAAATGCCAGAAGGCCTGCACAGAACGATGGTCAGGGAAGGTCAAAAGAAGAGGCGACTTAAAATAAGTTACATAATGAAAGTACATTGAAGAAACTTGACGATTTATAAATTCCATGTTTGCACCCCCCACCCCTGCTTGAGCATGTGTATACGTGTGCCACTGACCATCGGTGTGAAGCGTGATTGGGTGTCCTCGCAGCACTGGTCCTCTCACTCTCCTCACAACGTTAGAGCCAGTGCCTGAGGAAGGAGGGTGAGGGGAGGAAGGGTCTTCAAGCACCCTGAGAAACCTTTAGGCCAAATGTCAGTGAGGTGTGCCTTTACATCTGTGTGCCATTTCTACAATGTTTTTCCACCAAAATTTGCAGTAGGGAACAGCTAAAGGTTTTTGATTTGCTGGGAATCAAATGCTGTTGTTTACAGTTTCACACTTCTCATAAAGTGGGAGGGCATCTTGTCTTTCTGCAGGTGAGTAGGACAGTAGGGTGCAAAGAGGTTATTTCCCTGCTGCCGCCCAAGTCAATGCCCAGTTTCAGAGGAATGCAGCACCTGCCTGAGGCAGTGGCTCTCCCAGAACGAGAGAGGAGGACTCAGCCTCTGCAGTTACCTTCCTGAAAAAAGAGTAGACTGCTGTACTCACTGCCCAGAGGCACGACAGGGGACAGGTAGTCTTTTGCATCTGGAAACCCCCCAGAGCATTTTTGCACATACTTGTGATGCTTCCCCCTGGCACGCTGCCACTCTGCCTGCATATAGCTAGATCCTGTAAGAGCGGCTGAATTTTTGTGAACCAGACAGCTGAGACTGCCCTGGGGAAAGGCACCAGGGGACAACACCTGCATAAGGGAAAATCTGAAAAATTATTTGGGTATGAACTGGTTCTAATTTTTCCTGAACAAGCTCTGCTCATCCAAGAGAGGCCTGAATCAGAAACCTAAAGAGGTGCAAATGAACTTCCAGGACTGGACGCTGAACGTTACTCCTAAGATGATTTCACTTGGTCTCTTATATGTACCACTAACACATCAAACATTTCCCCCCACCCCACACAGACATACCTTGTTATTTTGCTTTTGCTGGCCCTTCACAAGATGACCTTCTTTGCTGCTTCTCATACTCTTAAGGCAGTTTGAAAGTGCTGCTGTACTGTACTTAACCCTGACCCAAAGGACAAAAATCTCCACTACACTGTTAGGAAAACTGCAGTATTTGTGATGGTTAACACTCATTCTTTACCTCTAACTGTATTTTTTCTGCCTACCACACCACAGAGTTTTTCTGGACTCAGTATAAAGTACAAAGAAAGAAAAGGAGAAAACATAAAAAAAGCAATTGCTATGTAGGCTTGCTCCAATATAATTCATGATGCTTCCTTAGCAAATGACTGAGTAAGGCTTCATTTAATATTACTGTGGAGATTTTCACAGTAATATCCTCTTTCCACTAAGCAAGGCAGATAATATTGACAATGTTGCCAAGTAATTACACCAGCAAAACAAATGTATGGCATTGTGCCCTGACAATTCTTCTTCTGGCTGCCCAGCATGTATCTCAGCAAGCAAGGATACAGGCCACTGACAATAGAAGAAATGGTTTTATTTATTAATCGTGAAGCTCCAGGTTACAGAAATGCCACTCAGCCTTGCTATGCTTCCCATATAAATAATTGAGCATTTTATAGTTCAGCACAGATACTATGAGAGCATGTAATGCACAAAGTTCAGGCATTCGTTGATATTTAGTGCAATATATAAGGAACCCAGCAGAACCCAGACAAACTTTGTTCATTCCTTCCTTCACCTACCAGAGGTGTACTTGATAACACCATAGGCTGAATGACATTCAGCTGAACATAGTTTTGGGGACAGCTAGCTCAAACAAAAAGCACCTACAGAGCATACTATCTCGTCCTTTGCAGGATTCTCTTGTGTTCTTGGCCACAGTTTGGCTTGTCATTGCCAGTAGATTTCTTGGAAACCTTTGAAAGTCAGTGACAGTGTCCCTTCAGATGGCAACCCCCTTATCTCACCATCCTGAAGGTTATAGGTAAATGTATAAATCCCAGTGCTCCAGATCCCATGCAATGTCATTTGGTCAACCCAACCCCAGAATCTCCCACATTGTCCATACTTTTCATCTTCTCAAAGTCAGGGAACCTTGCAGAAGTGTAACTAGAGAAGACACTTCAATAATCCTTCCTGCTATGGATGGTTCTGCTGCCACGAACAGCAGCCACGAATGTCTGACGTAGCCTTAGCCTCACTGATGGCTCATCATGACACAAAACAGGATCTCTTTTTCAGAATGTTCTATCTCGGCCAGGCAGAAGATTGCTATCAAATGCACCAACAATCCTCCTTATATACCTATAAAGTATCTATGCACGCATCCAGATGCTATGAGAAAGGATGACCACATGCTGACTTCAGCATGATAAACAGAATTTCAGATACTACAAGTATCATCAGTGAAATATGTGTCTTCCCTGACAACATGGAATTTTGCTGTATGAGATCCTACAGTGGATTTGTCTCTTAATGTCTCTTTAAAATAATTTCTGTATTTTTGCATATTTCCATACAAAACAACTTCTTAATAAGAGATTAAGAGATACCTTGATTTCCTGGATAATACAGAACACTGAGCATTTTTACCAACACTTTCTTACATGAGCTACAAGCCAGCAGAATCAGTTTCACTGGGTCAGTTGGATATTAGCTCGGATGGGTCTTATTCTATCATAACACACCCAATCCAAGAGATAAGGCAAGTCCCCAAAGCTGAGGAAAAGGAGCTGACAAAAGCACTTAAAGTGCCAAACTTAGATTTTCTCCTAAATTGATGCCTGTGCTTTAATGACACTTACAGTAACAATAAAAGCAAACTCTGGAAGTGAGAAAACAAATGCCTTTTCCTGCATTTGCTTACATAGTTTAGGAAAGACATGGAAACTCCAAGTTTTACAAAGTCCTTACTAGCACAAAAGCATGTAAGCCTTTCTTTGCACATAAGGATGGACTCCAATTTTTTTTTTCTTTAACGGGGCTAGATTTGTTCCCAGTTATCTAACATAAATTACATGGGGGTATAAAGCAACCTCTGGTAATAGAATGTTTGTGTTGTTCTGTCTGGATGATCAGATCTTCTTTTCCTTACATGTGAAAAGTGTCAACTTGATAGCAGGGAACTCTGCGTCCTCTACAAGACTCACCTGTACAGCTTAGGAAGCAAAAACCCATGTTTCCCCACTGCCCTACTGCTGTGTTTTCAACCTTCCTTTGGAAGGACAACTTCAAAGAATTAGAATATAAATCCATTCTAATGCCCATCCAATCCTTGGTCTATTTGCTGTCACTGCTAAACAGAGTGCCAATTAGTGTCAGTTGTAATGGGGGTTTCTGTACTATGAACAGTCTTCAGCTGGGAATTGAACTAGAAGACCATAGTCTCATTTCACACTGGAAACCAAAACAGTCATCATGTAGTAATAACTTTTGGTCACTGCTAACCCAGACCTCATCAAACCAGTGACCTTGAAATGAAAAGGTCTGCATCCCACTCCCCTTCCTTCCATTTCTCAAACAGAACAACGAAGTCAAGGGTTTTTAGGATTGGAAGGAATCCAAATGTAATGGATATGTCATTGAACCCTGAGGTCTAACTGGAAGCCAATGAGATCTATTCTCTATCACTCTTCCAAGGCAAGATTGAAAAAACCCAACTCTATACTAGGATTTCATTTTCAGCAACAGGCTATGAGCTGTGCAATACCTATGAAACCCATAATTGCTGACCTCAGGACATCTCTCACCATCAGCTGATAACCATCCCAAATTTTCCTACTGCAACAATCATTGCTATAGTCCGATTTATATGCAGAACATTACATATTTTGGACTCAGGCCACTGTGAAAAAATAGACACTAACCACTTAAATTATTGGGTCCTTATTTACTTGAATTATTAGTTCGAATTAATTGAAGAAGTCTTGTTATTGAGCCAATGTTGTTTTATTACCCCTGCACAACTTGAGCCAAGTAGTAGGGCTGTTTGGAATAATGGAGATCAAATTTTGGTCCACTGTCTTTTCTTTCTACTAAAAAAAGTTACAAATACCGTATTAAATGGGTAATAATAATCTCTTTAATTTCCATTCTTTGTATGTTTTATAGATCAGTTGCTCTCTTTCCACTTTCAGAAAATTGATACCTATAATTTAAACTAAAATGTGTGTATACCTGTAGATACATACATGTATACATATGCTATTACAATTATACCACATAAATATCTATGTATGTTGTCAGTTTTAAACAAACTGACAAGTCCCTGAAAATACTCAACATGTGAGCATTTTAATTTTAGGTCCATGATATTTAAAATTACTAAGGCTAGGTTTTGTATCACATATAAGACTTCTTTTCTGTTTAAAAATAATAACTGTCAATCTGTTTTCTTATGCCTAAGCAGTCCTTTATGAGACATGTAAGGAAATGCAGTGTGGATTGTCATGAACGGAGCAATAATCGTAAAATTAGAAACAAAAGAATCAGACAGAACAAAGCTTTTCTTAAAGATTCTAAATCACACACAAAACATTTGTTCTGCTCCAGCTCTTTGTGAACTAATTGGCTCTCCTGGAGGGACAGGTAATTGTACTTGACTACACAAGCTGTCCTGAAGCTCCCTTGGAAAGCTCCAGTAAGCTTCCAGTGTTAGCAGCCATCAAGGATTTCACAGGTCAGGCAGCGGATCGATACAGCTAAAAGCAGCAGGGACTGTAATGTCGACAGCAGGTTTCAGAAAACGCTGCAAGTGCCAGTTTGTTCCCCTTCATGCAGAAGCTCAAGACAGCTTAATTAACCCTTGGAAAATACAATTTATCCAGAGGCTCTGCGGGTCTGTACTAGGCCTTACTGGTGAACTGATAGCAGAGATACTGTAGCTGGCAGCTCTGAATTCCCATTTTCCCCTTTAACGCTGTTTCAGTTAGGATGCAAACAAAGCATGATTTTAGGTGGATGTTTTCGCCTTGTCCTGAAGAGGCCACAAAGGAGGGTGTCTTGTCAGAGCCCACTGGGGATTTCAGCAGAAGCCTGCCCCGGAAGGTGCACTGATCACTCATGTCTTGGGCTGTAGGTGTGTGTGCATGTCTGAAGGTGTGTGTTTGTGTGTGTGTGTGTGTGAGAGAGAGAGAGAGAGAGAGAGCGAGCGCGAGAACGAAAGAAACACAGAGAGAGGGAAAGTCATCTCCCACAGGACTAAATGCTTCTTTGCCCTCTTGTAAAGATGTTCCCTTGTTAGTTGTCTATTTTTACTGTCTTTTAATACCACATGGCCATGAAAAGTGCAGACAAGGTAATTTTCCACATCCCAAAACACCTACATTTTAGAAGACAAAGAACTTGCCAGGGGTGACAGACCAGTGAGAAGTTAGCTTGTCTGATGTGATATTCAAATTTGTGTCTCCAGTGTCAGGCCAACAGGCCAAAGGGTTTTTCCTTCCACAGCTCTTTTCAAGCTAAGGAAATCTTTGAAAAAGACATGCATAGAGCAACTAAGAAAAAAAAAAAAAAAACACGTTACTGAGCCTTAGCAATCCTACCACATAAATCTACCTGTGAATTCAGTTAAAAAAATATTTAAAATATTAGCTCCCCTTATAGTTACACATGTTTTTAATTTGTATAATTTCAATTAATTCATGTAAATGTATCTTCTTCAGTTTATATTTGCTTTCATTAGTGAATGAAACATGTAGCTTTTGTTCCAGAACGGTGAACACTCACTGGAGTCAGTAGGGTAGATACCACTCAAGTTCCTCTGGATTATTATTGTTGCTGATTGGTAAAAGGCTGCATGTGAATAAGTAGGATGAAGTAGCTGAACTCAAATTAAAAAGAAAGTTTTATATGTGTGCATACATACACCATAATATACACACGCACATCTATATGAAGACCCATGACATTTGCTATAAAACTTTGAATCCACATTTTCATCTTCAGGAACCATTAAAGGCACAGGAATTTATTATGAAATAGAAAAATGGTGAACAATAAGCAACCAGGAATTTAAAAAAAGCAAAAGCAGGTCAGACAGTATCCATGATTCTTACTTTAATGTGCTCGCAAAAACTGTGCACAAAAAGCACTTGACAGAATTATTTAATACATCTATGTCATAGTCCTATCCAAGCAACTAGATATTAATTTTTCAGGATAGCTTGTAGGAGGCAGTCAGCCAGAGGTAGTGAAAGATGCTGCCTGAAGGTCTGCAAGCAAAGGGTAATGATAGATACTTGACACATTTCAACCTGGTATATTGCTGCCTACTGGGGAGCCAGAAGGTTCTGAGGTAGACCTGTTCCCATTTGACATTTGTATTAATGATTGGCAAGAAAAAATAAAACAGCACTTGAATGACAAATGCAGAAGAGAGAAAGGGCCGGACTGTGTCCAACGTAGGTGTGCAAGCAGAGGGGATACACTGGGCAAGAAGAACTTGTGGTCTTCATGTAGAGGCTCATTTTATGCGAGAAACATCATCTTAAATATAAATACTCTGCACTTTCTATGAGGAGAGGGTCTTGCAGATGAATGGGCAGCAAAATGAGACATAAGAAGGCCACAACAAAGTATTACAGCTGCTTACACCAGCTGTAAGTGCTTCTCCAGAATTTGACAAAGGGCTGAGAAAAGAACTGCTCCATTCATGGTTTCTGTGCAGCCAGAAGGCAAGGATGCCGGATGCAACATTATAAATCAATTTTATATTATCAAGTAGCTTCCCTTTTTAGAGAAATCTTTACTTTCAGTTTGGACTACAACCAGAACATGCTTGAAAAGACCATAGAATCCAATCAGTTTTCTAAGATTTGTGAGATCAAGAGGAATAAAAGAAGTATTCCTAAACATGTCCTCCTAGTTCTTAGGAGAACTTGTATTTGGACTGAAGAATGAGCCAGATACCGGATGGTGCTAGGGGCAAGATTTATAATTAGTGTTAGAATATCATTTAAATAAGTGATTTTTTTTTTCCAGAGCACACATGCATGTCCATGGAAAGACAACGAGGTCCCTGGGTATGAAAACAGACCTGAACAGACCTGAATTCTATTCCTGTCTCTGCCACTGATCCCCTTGGTGGCCTCAGGCAAGTTTATTCTCTTCACTGTGTTTCTGTTTTTCTGTCACTATGCCCCTTCTTTTATATTTGCACCTTTGGTTTTGTTTTTTACTGGGATTTTTTTTTCAACATTTACCACTGTAAGGACCTGACCTCTATTAGAACCACAAGGTGCTACCGTAACACACAACAACATTTGATCAGCTTGTCTGCATGTGGGAAGTCACAGAATTTGTAGTTAATGCCATAACATGCTCTTGCACTTAACAAGTTAAGTATTGCAACACGTCATCCTCCAGAGATGTTGAGAAACATGTTAGTTTCCAAGTTGGTTAGACTGCTTTCTTTCATCTGTCACTGCTTGGAATCAACCTTTTAAAAAATACATGTTGTGAGCATTTTGTTCGGGAAATTCTAATGCATTCTCAGGACACCCAACAAAGTGCATTTTATGAGGATTCTAGGATACAGGGGATATTAAAGATCCTTATAGAGAGCTCTGCACTGACATCTTCTAAGTAGCAGTATTCATTAGCTTCTGTAAGAGCAAAATCTAAACGTGATGTAGCTTGAAAATTCCATTTTAATAATACCAACAAAGAGCTTTCATGTTCCTACAATACATTTTAAAAACTAAATCCTCCTGTTAATTATCAGGGAGTGCTGTCTCTCCAAGGCTGAGTACCTATTTCTGTTTAAAGGTTGACACTTTAAGTGCCCTAAAATCCACACACTTGCTCAAATTGCCTTGAAATTTGGTGTGCCTCATGGGGATCCAATGTAAGGTTAGAGTGATAAGCTTAGGGTCATTTTTGCTAGTGCTTTTCAAGATATGGCTTGAAAAAACAGCTTTTCCTAAAGTGAACAAATTCTGGTAAACTATTTTTTCCATCCTTGCACACCCTTGGTGGATCAAACCACTGCTTTCACAGTGCTTCAAATGTTCTTAACATTCACCATAGAACATATTAGGATTTTGAAATCAAAATGACTTCCAGCTTGCCAACTTTAGAATGAGCTGTCTGGTACAAGAGGATGTACAGTGTAACTTACTCTGCCTCATACCTAGTGGCAGTTTGCATCCGATCCTCAAAAGGAATTCTGAAAATGAACTGGGTATATGTTATTAATAATGCAAAATATCTTTGACAGAGACAAATTTTATTTTTGGGGGTAAATACAACTAAAATTTTTTTGAAAAAGAAAGCAAATTACACATATAAATTCCTGCCTGGAGGAGAGGGGAACTAATGAACAGTGAGAAGAGGAGACCAAAGAAGCAAGAACATTTTAAGGGCAGTGGTGAGCAAGACTGGAAGGGCTGGGTCACACGACTCTGAGAGGAAGACCTTGAAGACTGCAAGGAGGAAAGGGGTGAGCAACTGTCAGGCCCTTATTCTCCTCTCTCATGTGTGTTTCAGGATTTTGAGAGGCCTACTTTCTGCTCCTCCAAATTTGTGTTGGTCCTGGGGAAACGCTGTTCCCTTGGGAAGACAGGATGGATGTCCGAGAACCTCTCCTGTCCACATGCAAGTCCACAAGTAATACAATTTTAAATGTGTGAAAACCAGGACATTCAAAGTTAGATTCCTGCCACCTCTTTGTAAAGGTGGGATGATGGAACAGGCTAACCCTCACAGCTGACTTGGCCAAAGCAGGCATAGAGAACAAGGCCACAGAGGAGGGCTAATGAGAAGTCATTAGGCTACAAAACCAAAGAATATTATGAACTTATTTCTGTAGAGATACTGGCTTAATGAGAGAGGGGAAAGTGACTGGAAATGGTTCTGTGTTGTGGGGAAAGTTACAGAAAAAAGGACAGACACACTGGCTTTATAGTACATATTTAAAATTCCCGTAGCCATACTGTAATAAAAAAACCCACCCAAATGTTGGGCAATGTGTCGTCTTTGTGATTTCTCTGTTAGTAAGCAGGAATCTCTGATTACATAAAGCATCTGCTTACTGATGGTGTTGCAAGGAAAATATGGCATGAGTTGATGACCATACGCTGAGTTGTTTCCCTGTAACAATTTGTTGAGGGGGCTGCCTCAGCTCAGGGCATGCGGTGTCAGTCCCATGAGGAGGAAGAAAAGTTGAGCCCTAGGGCTCACTGTTTAAGCTCTTAAAAAATCTTAAATTCATGCATGTCCATATGTATACAAACATGCATGCTTCACTCATACTCCATGCAGTCTGACCCATTTGTTTTTACTAAGCAAGATCTGATATTAACAATTTGAAAGTCATATACAGTCCAGCAGTACTGGGCCCTCCTTTTCCACATCTGCATGTCTATTTTTTTTTTTTTTTTGGCTAATGCTACCACAAAAAACAAACACAGAGTTTGTACAATCTTACTCATGTGGAATGGGATGACTATGTATTTGCTGCTGTTGTGTATCAATCTGTGAAATGTTCTGAATAGTAATTTTGTCAATAATAAATGTGATTTAAAACATCCCCAAACTATTAGTCTATTAGTGAGTATATTAACTATTAGTTAGTGTAGTCAGCCTGAGTGACCTTAGAAGTTTCAGCTGAAAAGAGTACTTGAAGAGAAAACACCCCAATAGGAAACTTCCAAGAGGAGATTTCTGCCAAGTAACGGGGACATTCACTTAGTATTTTCCACTTTATTAGGACTCAATTCTTTTTTCCCATTCTGGACACTCAACCCCCCCATTTCATGAAAGTAGCCTACAATTTGGTAAGTCCTCTGATGTGTCCATGCTTTCTGTTAATGGATAATCAAGTATATTCATAATCAAACAGCATCAGTGCAGAACTCTCCAAGCATCTTAAAGTCAGTGCCAAAAATCGGTCATTCACAGTTGTGCTTGCAAAAAAATTAGACTAAGAAATGCTGGACAGTGGGATTACTTATTTCAAGCATAATGTTTTCCAGCATGGTTACACAGAACAGACAGATTTTCCCAGTTAGAACATAACCTTTTGGATTTAATCTAACTCGATTTTAATATTTCATTAATCTATGTCAACTGAGGTATCACATTAAAATCATACAAAATACACGTTTATCAAGCCATAAACTAATCCTTTTTAAATTTCATCACAGCAAGTTAACCCTTTTACTAATCATCACTACCATCCACATAAAGCCAAATGATTGTGGAAAGCCAAAAGGCGTCAGGTAAATCCTGCAACCTGCTCTATGAAGGAAGGACAAAATTGCATCAAGGAGAAGTATGAATCGCCTCTTGTAAGAAAAGGCTGCAATCCCAGAAACATTTTGTTAAATGCCCTGTAACAATCCCACAGTGAAGTGGGTCACCAGTCTGCTGCTGAAACACGTGCACCTCCAGGAACCATATGAAACACTGTCAGCCTCGCAAAGATAAGGATTAGGAGGGAGTTTCCCAAGGGTGCTCAGCCAGGACATGGAACCTTTTTAGCCAAGATCTAAGCCTTAAGATGCAAAAAGGGGAGATGTAGCTACAGCATATCGAAGTTAATTGCCTAAAAGAACCTAAGCCCAATGTACTCTGAACTGTATATGACGCCCTTCTGATCGCTATACAAGGAAGTTGGTTGCTGTTTTTTAAAGAGCCCTCATTGCAGCTCAACCTGCATACTCCTGCTGCAGCATGCAGCCATTGTATGTGTTGTATGTCAGCAGGTATGTACAAGTCATCACACACAAGAACAAGGCAAGAGCTTGGAGAAACCCAGGAAGAAGCATGGCAGGAGCACGTCTTGCAAACATGAGCACAAATCATGCCCCTGTAACAGCAGGCAGCTGAGACTGCAGATGTCCACAGCATATTGCCAAGAGTGAACTGGAGGTCAGAATCTTTGCCCCAGGCCCATCCAAGGGGACCGAGAAGGGGAAGCAGGTGAAGTAACAGCAGTCATTACAAACCCAAGGAAGTGACAGAGACAGAAGTGTACTTGACACTCCTGGATGAGCAGTATGCTGTCCATCACTAAGAATGTCTTAGCTTCTCATAATTATATAAGCTTAATAAAGAGTTGTATTTACTGTGGGAACTGATAGCAGTATTTTCTCCAAATCCATACAGATTATGATAGAATCAGACTGAATAAGATGGCCTACCAACCAGGGCAAAAGTTGGAACATTAGATGTGATCAGAAGAGATCACCAGAGCCATGAAAACTGACCACTATTGCTCTGAGAATGAGTTCATCCCAGAAAGTGGAGACACAAAGGATGGGTACAGAACTTGGACAGGACCAGGATCAGGTCAGGAGAATCATCCTACTGCTCCTGCTAGTGCCAGAAGGACAGAGAAGAAAACCATGCTACTTTTGAAAGGAACAATTGCCTTTTACAGTAGCATTTAAGACACCTAGGTTAAAGACCCCAAAACTAATTTGCTTTTCAAATCTAGTAAAGATATCCCACTGCCCAGACACATTCCTGAAAAGTATAATGGTTAGTGATTTAAAAGATAGTGAAGCAATTTTCCCATCAGAAATATTGTAATGGGGGTGGGGGGTTATGCAAGGACTTAAAAATACACACAGTTTAATGTACAGGTTAAGTATAATAAAACATGAGCTCTTTCCAATTCTTATTCTAGTAACATTGCTCAAAATGCAAGACCTAAATGGCATGAACAAAGAAGACAAGAGGAATGCTGCTGCATAGCCACACATATGAGATGCCATGCATTTCTATCAGCATTGATGTGATACATAAATTTTAAATATTAGCAATAATGAAGACTGTTGTATCCATTATTTTAACATAAACAAGTTCTCATCGGGCACCAGTTCTATGCAACTGGGTGGCTCAGGGAAGTCTTTGTCAGAAGGGCAAAGAATGGAAAACCACGGTAATGACAACAGGGTGATCATGATGGAACTCCAATATGATGGCTAGAGAGTGACAGATAGCAAGACATTTCTCTATGGACACAACAGCTAGCAAAGCCAGAAGTCTTTGCTAGCCTTAGAAATTTGTTGCTCTAGATAACTACCTTCAGGTGAAGTTAGTGCCAGTGTTCACCTTAGAGGTGCTCCATACTCTGAGATTTTTAAGGGCCACCCTTCAGAGAGCAACTTTGGGAAACAAGCATATATAAGAGGGTTTTGCCTTGCTAGGAAGAACATAAGGACCATACAGTTAGAAAGGGACAAGCTTCAATTTCTTTGCCAGCACAAGGACCGTGTGTGCTACAGTACAAAACAAAACAGCTGAAAACTGTGGGAGAAAATGGTTAGCTAAGGTAAGCTACTAACTTGGTAATGTTCCACATGTGCTGGGCGAGTATCTTCCGAAATAGCAGGACTCTTTCTGCACTTACCAGGACTATAAAGCAACCCTCAACAACCATTTAGATAAGAATCTGTTCTAAATCCTGAAACCCTGGAATCACTTTATTTGGTCAGCAGTGGGGCAAAAGATGATTTAGAAATAGCTTCCTGGTGTGTCTGGAAATACATCTGTATTTCATCATATAATGGAACAAACATGGCATGGTTCAAATGCAGGAATCAGTTATATAAATGATGTGTTCATTACAGGTACAAATTAGGAAGCTCCTTTGGGAAGATCAGCTTATTCTGAAGGTCACTGTCAGGTCAAATTTGCTCCAAAGCAGCTTTTTATAACAGAACCTGAAACTAAAATACTTCTACAATATGTTCAGATTTTGCTCAGCTGAGTTTTTATTTGTTTTGCCTTTTAATTTCAGAGAGGCCCCAAACTTGAGCACATTAATTGCTGTGTGTAGATATATGTTCTTTGCAGCATTGAAAACCTTCATGTTGCAGTGCTGCACCTGACAGGAGCAGCTCTTCTAGAGTGACACTTGCTCGTGCTGTCATTCCTTCGTCTGCTGCTGCTGACGTGAGGCTCCTGAGCCTGCACTGCGTGCAGTGAGCCCTATTTCCCCTGCAGCAAGTCAAGGCTACGCTCTGCATTTCTAAACAGGGGAGAAGCAGCATAGTTACCCCTTAACCTTCTCACTCCATTTGGATCTTACTTACATCGTAAGAACTCAACATTGCTACAGTACAGAAGAACTAACCCTCAGCAGGAGAAGGATCTCAAAACTTCTTTAAGGAAGTGAAAGAGAGCATGGAGCAGTCTGGAAAGGAAGCACTGAGGGGTAAGATAAGGCTTTTCCAGCAAGAGGGGAGTGCAATGAGAAAGGAAAAGCAAGGGAAGAGTAAGGGGATCAATAGGAGGAAGAGAGTGAAAAATGATAGCAGAAAGCCTGAGACAAGCTGAAGAAAAGGAGGGGAGGTACAACTACTGGGACAGGGTAGGGAAGGAAGGGCCTTGCAGCTTTACATTTATGTACACAGACATACATCTATTTCAGTCTTTGCTACCAATTTCCTGTGGGACCTTAGAAGAGGCCTGACTTTTCCGTAGGCAGATATAAAGTGAAGATAGAGATACTTCCACCCCACAAAAAAGTGACAGTGTTTAAGCTCACTGGAAGGAAATACTACTATTCAAATAGGTTATATCCACTTTAGTAGAAGTACTAATGTTCTCGTGTTAAAAGCGGGTAGTGAAAGCATTCAACATAAAAGCTTGAGCAGCTTGTTGTGTCAAGCTAAGGAAAAATACACAAAATCCTCTCTCTTCTTCACTGAGCAGTTAGCCAAAAACTCAAGAATCTTAGCATTTATTCTAGTTAGAAGGCGAAACTGGCAATGCAGGTGTGTATTCCCTTTAAGCAATGTTGTTCATCGGTAGAGAACATATAAAGCTCTGTATTCCTGAAGAGAGCAGGAATCAACAAGCAGCAGTTTCTTTGCTCAAATCCCAAGACCCTTTCTCACTTTGTGCATAGCCTATAACCCTCATCCCTGGGATTTTCTGTGATCCAAAAGCTTGTTCTGGATTTTCTTTTCTTTCATATACTCAGAATGCAGACACACACATACGGTTAGTTCCACTAGATAATGTGGTAGATGTATTGGTCCTTGGGAATACATCTTCATGCTATTTGTCATCACATCTGTTTATTCTTGACAGACTGGAATACAGTTTGCCAGATTTGGATCAAGGCTAAAAAAAAAATTGTCCCCTGCTAAGCCTAAGTGGTAGGACAATTCCTAGATTCATTAACTGCAGCTGTTTGTTCAGGGTTTTAGACTACCTCTTAAAAATAAACAAATTATACAACAATAAAGTTATAGCTGATGCTTGTTTTTGTTGCAGCAAGGATCTCTTTTATACTCCCACTGTTGTCCTCTGATATTTGAAGTATTTCATAAAGGCCTAGCTTTCTTGGGTTATTGTGAGTCAATAAAAATCTCAGTTCTCATTTTGCAACATTTTAAGCCTTGCTGTTAAAAAAAGAAGTTGAAAAACATGAAATCATAAAAGTCTAAAAAAAACAGGAAATAAATAAAAAACCCAACACACACATTTATTTAATCATCTGAAGCCAACCCTAAAACTTTGCAGAGATGGATATCTAATTTTTGAACACTTGAGACGGACAAGTCTGTATTTCATATAATTATTTAATCTGCAGATTTAAAATCTGAATTTTCGAGTTACATGGAATTTACTTGACAGATGTGAGAGACTTAAAGCTACTTCCCAGGGGAAGCAAAGCCATATATGAAGGAGCTGCGCCCATGAGTGTCACAAAGCTGCAATCATTTTCAACTGTAGCTACTTGGAATGGAAAATTTCACCTATTTTACCAGAAGCCCATTATAGAGGTAATAAGTCTTATGACACAGTCCTTATATAAGATCTTCTTTGAACTAGAAAATGTAATAAGATATTTGAATACAGCAAGAAGTTGCAGATATCTTCAGTCTACATTTTTGTGGGAATTATGATTAGCATTTGAAAATTCACCTGTAGTTATGGGTGATTTCATATCATGTCAAATATCAAAAAGTACTAAAGGGCAATTTGCTTTCAGAATTTTAACTTTCCCCTAAAGCCACAAAAAGATAATCTTTAAAATAAAAGTAAAAAGGATGCTCTAAGCACTTGCGGAATTTGGAAATTCTGCATATTTCTGAGTAGGAAGATATTTACATTTTTATTAGACAAACATCTTGTTAACTTTTTTGGCCCCAAAATTACAGTGTTAAAAAATGGCTCTAATATTGATATCTTATCACTAATGGTAAGATTCTGCCAAGTAGTTTCAGTGAAATCAGTCAGTTCAATGGGACATGACTCACTGCAGCTTCAGGGTTTACAACACTATGCAAGGATGGATAGCAGAAAATTGCCATGCAAGCGCCTGCTAAAGCCAGCTGAAAAATACAGAAATTTGGATGCAATCTTTAACTGTATTTAAATGCAATAGATCCACCATCACCATATCAGTTTCCAGGAATGACATTCTCTAATCTTGCAGAGCCCCACTGAAAAATTGAACCAGATTTAAAATATACTTATCCCAGTGAAGATAATCCTGTTCATGAGGGGAGATTGTGTACAAGTCTCAGATGAGGTGCCTCTGAAGTCATCTGAAGAGCCAAATGCCATAAAGAAAAGAGATATGGACCATATTTTGTGATGTTTATGTATAACAGAGGTGACAGAATTACTTGAAAGAATCTCCTGAAAGTCTGCGATAAAATTAAATTAGCAAAAAGTAATGTTGGTGACCACATTTATAGGAGATGACTTTGGAGGTGAGTGCACAGAGTGGTGAGTACACAGCAGTCTGCTGCATCTGACAATGCAATCCATTCGGAAAACATGCCAGAGCATAAGGAGCAAATGTTCCCCATAACGTGCTATAATTCTAAAGGTGGCCAAATATGCTTTAAGCAACATGGCTTCCAGGAAGACCTTTAAAGTTATGGGTATTATGTTTTTTGCATAATGGCTTACAAAAACTTTCCAAACATTCACCTTTACTTTATATCTGAAGAATTCCAAACATTTGCAAAAAAGAACGATATGAAACACACTAGACCGGATTCTTATCACCGTGACTCAAACAGGCTCATCAAGTGCTTGGTCCAAATATCAGCATGATAGAAAAAGTACCTATGGGGACTGTATGCCATTCAAGTACATTGATGAGTCACCACTTAACTAGTTTAATCTTTTCTTCCTGTGCTGACCTCTGAACAGCAATACATTCAAGCCCTGCTGAGTTATTTAAAAGCAACATCTTAAAACCTGATTTCCATTCTACACAACAAGACAATAACCTGATGAGCAAACAGAAAAAAACAACATGAAAGCAGAAGTGAAAGAAAAAACAATCAGATATTCTGTTTTAAACCTTGTTTCCACACAACACAATGAGTTTTCCATTGACTTCATTGAGCTGGAACTTTGCTTCAGATAAGTGGGAGAAATAAAAGGAAAAAGAATAAAATTTAGAAATAGAAAAGTACTTAGCCTAGTAATATAACCTGTGGTTATAAAATGTAAAAAGATTAAAAGGAATTTAGATAAGTAATTTATTTAGTAGATATGACTATGAGACTTTTAAGAACTCTGAAAATCTGCAAGTAAAAGTTGTGCAGAAAAAGGTTACCTTCTCTTTATTTAATAGACTAAGTTTTCATCACTGGACCAAATGGTATTTCCCAATGTTATGCAAACTCTGACTAAATGCAAACTATTCTAGACATTCTGTTCCGGATGTTACAATTTACTCAGTGTTTTTTTTCAGAATTATAGAAAAATCAGAAATCATTAAGAATATGACAATTATGACAATTAAATGTCAATTTTAAATGACAATTGTTAAGAGGGAGTAGAGGCCAGAGGAGAAAGCAAAAAGCCTGGAAGAATTTTCACTTGATTAAAAAAATTTGTTTAAATCAAACTGTAGGTTGTTGTGAAAAGCTATTTTTGTAGAGGGCTGGGGTATTAAATATCTGTCTTGGAAGACACATTCTTATGAACTAAAATATAATACACAAATATGTTTTAAACACATTGTTCAAAAAGTGGAAATCATCTGGTATGTTACTATTGTTTGGAAAACTTTAGAGCAATAAAGATGATATGTAGTCACAACTAATATTCTAGCCAGCACCTACCTGGGCTGCACAGAGTACTGTAGTCTACTTCAAAAATACTAAGCAAATGTGCTTGAACACAGGCTTGTTAGTCTGCTGCTTTGAACTCTAATTCCTCGGAAATCAACAGTTTAATAAAAAAAAAAGAAGACAGTTTGTTAAGAAAATCCAAATTCTTAAATGTTTGTTATACACAGAGGCAGACCATCAAGATACCAGCAGGATTACAAAATACACGCAACAGTTTCACGAAAATCTAAATACTAATAGAGGTGGGTTCCCTTTAGTATCTCACACTCCTGCCAAGTATCCATTTATTATGTCATTGGACTAATCCTCTATTGTGCCTTACTGAAGCAAAGACTGAAATGTGTTTGGATTTTATTTAAATCCTAGAAGCAACTATAAAGGAGGACTCTGCGATGCTGTGATCACACTAGTTAAAGCATGTGCTTGTGCTCTACTTTCAGCTGCTTCCCCTTTCAAAGCACTAAGAGTTCTTTAACAGTTTTCTTTCTTTTTATGATGGTCCATAGTCTCAAGCTTGGTGCAGACAAAAGAGTTGCTCTTGTAAGTTAGTACACTGGTGCATAAATACAAAGCATTTGCTTTCTTTGCAAAACTGCAATATCCTCAAATGACCCCATATCTGAGCATCATAATATATGTCACATGGGAGAGCTCATCACATACTAGCTCCTCACATTATAAGATGCGGGGGAGGGCGCACTTCCAAAAAAACTCGAAAGCCTGCTGTCTGGCCTTAATGGTAGCTAGTAAAACTGAAGAATAATGCATGGAATTCTTGGACTTTTCAATACTTTGTCTACATTTCTGTTACATCTGCTTATGTTTCATGGCTCATTCAAATGTCAGCAGGAAAATCACACTTATAAACAATGCCCTCTAAGCATTTATATTTTTTACGGTGCATTTTGAACAAGCTTTTTGATATTTTCATTTTACAGCCAATTAATGAAAAACCACTCTGAGCTATAAAGAGGAGATAATGTCAGGTTCTGACAGATGTTTTGTATGTGTGGTGCATTTATTGCAATGTTTTCACTGTAAAGCTGGAAAGGGAAACTGCAAATAATATTTTGTTTGTCTGCTGCACCTTAAAAATACATCTTGGGGAACCTTCAGGAAAATCAATGAAAAATCATTCTAGCCATTGAAATCATTTCCTTCCAATAACAGAAACCTCCAACACTTGCCCAAAAGAACAAAAGCTAGGTTCTCTTCTGACTCTCTTTTCATTCTCTTTTTATAATCTCTTGAAACCTGGAATGTAAAACATCTATTATCCTTTTTCCTCTTATTAGGCTTTGACCTCCTTTGTCTTCTGTTCTCTGGATTTCATTGCACATGTCAACTCCGCTCTGGGAGCAGAATTTCTTTGTCTCAAAACTGTTGTCAGAGACACAGGGACAGATAAAATCCTCACCTATTTTACCACATGACCTGTTTCCAGATGGGTGCTCTCCCGTGAGAGGAAATAGGGGCGGTCAGTTATGATACATCCTCCTAGTTGTCGGCCATTGGATGTGCACAAGAGATGCAGAGGACAGAACCTCTACGGATGACGTTGTTTTTCCTTTAGTTAACCTATTCCTGCTAATAGCTACAGAACTGAGGATCTCACCTCTCAGGTGGTAATAAATTCAGATCATATCAACCATCATTAAGATGTTTCCAGGGAGATCTTCCAGGGATGACTGCTGTTGCTGAACATGCATCCACATCACAGTCTGGGTACTGAAGAGCATTTATGTGAATATAGAAGGATATAAGATGCTCCTAGTGAACTGAAGATAAGGTGACTGGAGAACCAGGCAAGACAAGTTCTAAAAATGATATTGTTATTAAAGGGACTATGACACTGATCAGACCACTTGGGTGACAGGTTGCTTGACCATATGTAGTACAGTCTAGAGCATCTACTGTATATAACGGAACTTGAAGAATAGGTGGAGACTGGATACTAGCCATTGTTTTTAGAAACAATGCATGGAACTTGACTACTTACATAAAAATATACACACAACTCCATATATCTGGATGTAGCTGGAAAGGCCATAAATGAAAGCAAGCAAAAAACCATCTTGCTTCTCCCCATATAGTGAATAAAGTCCAACTCGGAATGATCTGCTTTCTCCAATGGCCGCTCCAACTCTAACAACAAACATGAACACAGAAGGAAAGGAGGGTCAGTGAACTGAAGTGTAACAGATAAATATGACTTGCCTTTCATTAATCACCATCATGTCTTTTATTACTAAAAGAAAAGAATTATAAGAGTAAACAGAATTATAAGAATTAAAGGAGTAAACATACTTTTCCACGTCAGGTGATTCTCCAAGGGCTACATGGTTGGCAGAAGCAGAATAATTATCACTAGTACCATTCTGCAAGGGCTGCGCCTCTACCTTTATCAGACCTATTATTGCTTGCAATATTGTCTCATAAAGATGCTTTGTTCCCAACTACAGAGTTCAATAGGGGGTTGGGTTTTATACTTTCTCTGGTTAGAAATCACTTCCTCATCTAATCCACAAACCTACCTCTTCTTCTCCCAGCTCTTAAAAAAAAAAAAGCTTTATTTTGACAGCAGAAGATTTTCTCCATCAGGATGTACATGCTATCATTAATGTAAGAGCAAAAATTTCAAAATCAGGTTATCCTTGAACTTTACCAAATGGCCTGGCACAAAACATCTCAGAATAGCTAATGAAAAGAACATAAATCTTTTAACATTTAGACAGTTAAGCTTAAGTTCCACCTTTTCTAACTGAAATTTATAATGTCTTTTTTTGTCAGTCTGTCTCGCACTGTTGCATTACAGCAACATTCAGCATCAGAACACCATGTCGTCTGGGGCAGCCTGGCTCTCAGGAGGACAGAGCTCAAATGAAGAATCTAATTCCTCCGTGGGCTGCGTGCAGTCCCTCATGAAGCTGGTCAGGAATCTCAAGCACAGCTGCATTAAGGCTCTCTGCACTAAGCAATAGGTTCCTCATGACAGCAATTTCTCACTGAAGCAGACGAGAGAAAACAAGGGAGCAGGAGGGTTTCCAAAGGGCAAAGTAACTTCTCAGTGATGGACTGATACCAAGTTTACGCTCAGTGTTACAAAGACTTTCTAGACAAGCCTTTCTCAAAACAGACTAAAGGTGATCTGGGCAGTCCATCAATCGTACCCTTTTTTTTTTTTTTTTTTGTCCAGGACAGCCTGCATAAAAATAGTAACGGAACTAAAGCCTTTCAATAGACAAATACAAAAGCATCACAGTATTGAAGAGTCAAGAAACACAGCAAAGTGCCCAGAGAGTGGGCACTTACTTTAGCTAGTAAGAAAGTGATTTAAAAGTCACAGTGAAACTCCTCCACAGCAGAGCCAAGGGAACAAAGCATGTGAGACCTAGAGTACGACAAGATCACTGATAGCTTAAGGGAAACTTTGAGAACTTGGAAAGAAAGTGTCATGAAAATTAAGCAACTTGAATCCATCTAATTCTAGGGAACAAGCACCTTCTCTAGGGCAGTAAAACAGTGTGAACTGATTTCTATCTGGATTAACAAATTGTGTTAAGCTATTGAGCACAATTACTATGAAACCAGAAATAATGCATGTATCTGATTAACAAATTGCTATGGCTAAAATATTAGGTGTTTGGATGATGACATCTATTTGCAAGTTAGGAGCAGGAGTAACTATACAGAGGTGGGAACAGAGTTCTCTTTTAATGGAACAGGAGTGGCAACCAGGAATACAAATATCTAGCGGACACAGCTTTGTCTGACAGAACATATGGTTGAAAGGTCTAGAAATTTCAGAGGGGTGAAGGCCATGAGAGCCATGGTGATCATCTGGTCAAATTATCACAGGCTATAGAATTTCATTCAGTAATTTCCACCCCCAATCTAGTTAACCAGAAATCTGTGGTCTATCATAACTTGATTGGATGGAAGAGCTGATAGAGGTATATCCTGGAAGAAAGATTACTTTTATAGCCTCTAAGCAAGAAATGTACCTCACAACAGACCTGAAAGTCTTTCCTCTCCTCCATACTTAATATTTCCCAGAGTGGGTAATCAAGGCAACCCAAATGGTATATAGACATTTTAAAGTAATCTGGGTTTGGGAAGGCTTAGAGATGGATTTGTTTCTTCTCTCCCAATTCTGTGACTTGACCGATAATTTCATCTCACAGCTGCTGGTTGGGAGACCAACTTTATGTCATCAAGCCTCTTTAAAGCATGGATATTTTCCATGGACAGAAATAATTCATTTGTAATGTCAAATATCCACTGCATGTAGCCATATGTCTAAGGACATCCATACATGGTGTCTGGCCATCTTTCCCTCCTGGAAGAGGAAGGAGAGCCTGCGGCCGGGTATGCATTATACGGTTCATTCAATGGGAAGCCATTCCCCTCACAGTATGCTTCAAAATTTATGGTTCCAGAGTCTGTGAAGGTCTAGCAGCACTGTAGAGGTTTTGAGGCCCAGATCTGTGTTGGACTAAAGCTGACAGCAAAGATTCATTGGAGGCCATCACCTTTTCAATGGCTTATGGTGCTCATTGCACATATGTTCTTACTGTACTGCACAGTACATAATAGCCCTTCTATAATGTTAGTACATGGTAGGCTTATCTTCTGTATGGGTAACGTTCACCTTGTTTGCCTTATTGCTTTTTTACATGCTTTGTGGACAAATTTACAAAACGCTTCATTATAGATTTTCTGCCATTTATTAGAATACAGAATGTAACTCTATTTTCTTTATGCATATTGTTTCTCTCATTTGGATTCAGGTGCCTTTCACTCCTTAACAGCAGGGTGAGCTCTTTAAAAGAGAGAATTCATAGGATGGTATTTCTCAATTTGAATGGAATGTTATCTACATGGTGATATTGCTGCTGGTTTACACATGCCCCTTGTATTGTTTATTATGGTTTCATAAGAGTGCATATATAATTCAATATAAGTTTAAAAAGCTATGTTACATAAATTGTTGCATAGCTAAAGCTACTACTTTCTCCCTACAATGTTTCATGCCCACCTCTCCCAAAACTGTCAGCCACATGCCCACAAAAACCTCTTACCAAAATTCCTATGTCAGCTAGTTTCCAGCATCCTCTCCCCAAGCATTAACTATGTCAGGTGTTGAACTAAGCCACGTACAGGGATACAAAGGAGAAGATTTACTGCGTGTGTACACAGGCAGTGGTGTACAGGGGAGAAGGGAAGGTGTACTTTTTGCCCTCCTCCAGCCCCATGGAGAAAACGAAAGAGCCATCTGAAAAAGGTAATCTGAACAAGGGGAAGGATGACCAGGATAGACTATTAGAGTGTAACGACCCGTTGACTACTTTGTTGTTGACATAAAGTCAGAGGAGGCAGAAGAATAGAGAAGAGAGCCATGAGCAAAGGGAAGGATGTCTCCGACATCGTCTAGGGTTTGGTGACTATATAAACAAAGTTGCTACATGCCTTAAAGGTGCTAAATATCACCAGCTAAACAGCTGTTTTTTATTATTTATGTAAAAAATAGTAGCATATGAAGACTAGGATCCTTAAAAAGAAATCTTCTTTTTTTTTCCCCCTAAGGACATGTCTCTGGATTCCTGCAAGTGATATTTATATCCTTAAGGGATTTCATTAAATGCCTTCCCATGACAATCTGTTTTCCATAAAGGCTCGATCTGATGAACCACTCAGCTACAGTAGGTCACTGCAGTGATATAATGACAGCATTAGGGACAGGCGTTTATACATGGCAATAAGGCTGTTTCATCTTATACAAGCAGAAAAATTCTAGTGATCTCAACTGAATTTCTAGTGATTTCAGTTACAGTGTTTTATTTTGGAGTTGCTTTTATTCTCTTGGTGCAATTTCCCAATGGGAGCTTGACACAGTTTGCAAACAGTACAACTCAACAGGCCAAAGTCTGTACACCATTGGAAGTATTGCTGGAAAGTGAGGGGCAAAGGGAGGTTCCCTGCATAACTAAAGAACCCAAAGAAGATGGTCTAAACTACAGCTGTTTCCCAAACCTGCCCCAAATTTCAGTAGCAATCTCCAATCTATCCCAAGCTACCGCAGCCAAAGGCTACTCCAGAATGTGAGCTGCAAGGTGGACAACATAAAGTCTTGAACATCAGCTCTCTGGTTCTCATGCCCCAGCCTAGATGAAATTCTTTGCAACACCTATAATCTATATACTAATGAATGATGATGCCATTTGAGTCTCTTGCGATTTATGTATAATACTGTAAAAAGTATGATAATCTCTCCTTTGCTTCCTTTCTGCCAGCCTTTCCTCCATTCACTGGCCAATCTAATCTTCTAATCTTTTGGGAAGGAGATCAGTGCTTCTGCCACTTGGATTCTAGTTCAGCAAAATACCCTTGTTAGAGTACTCATTGCTTGAGTCCCCCTCGACTTCACTGACCTCACACATGCGACATTTCTCTTCTGCTTCAGCAATGTGGAAGCTATGGGAGACTTTAAGGGATTGTTCAGATCTTCCAGAACTGTGGCCAGGTAGCATGAGAAGGGCTACTGCACAGCTCCTTACCGCAGAACGAAACTGACCCTGCCAACACATGACAGCACCTAAAGAAACATTCAGCTCAGCTTTTACTACATGTAAAACATGCAGTTTCAACATGTTCCATGACAAGGTGTTTTCAGAGTTAATAATTATTTTACCTTTCTGTGTGAGCAAAATTTATAAGGACAAAAAAAAGCCTGTCAGATAAACCGACCCTCATACTTACTGCCTCTGGCATAAAATTCTGTAGTCCATTCATTTGCTACTTCTGGGTCATTGTTACCCTAAAAGATTTGTAACTTTTAATATCTTGAGCCCATCTTTGCCAATGAGGCTAAGATGTAGATACTGCAGAAGTAGGTTAAAGGGTATTTATAAAGACTGTAGGTGTCTCAATATAAAGAGCTATGGACCGCTACTGAAATGTAAATATTATCCACATTCATTAAATCATAAAATACTTCAAACTGGTGTATACAAGATGTATAGTATAGTAATGCATGCACCATTTGGTTACCATAGATAGATTTGAACGAGTACTCGCATGTATTTTGCTTAAAGGTAGCTAGTAATAGTCTGTTTTCAGTGGGATGACACATTGAAAATGTTCCAGTATTATAGATTTGTTTGGGAATAGGGAAATTTATCCAATGTGTTATTACTGTTGTAGCATGGATTAGCCTGAGTCATGGGTCCAAACATTGTCTAGCAGGTGCTATGCAAACAAAGCAACAGAAAGATGGTTTCTACCACCAGAAAACATTTTTCTCTTGTGATCATATGCTAAGTTTCAGCGAGTAGTCACTTCTGCCTATTTTTACCACATTTACTACAGAGAAGTTCTAGTCCTAAGAAAGGCCTGTGGATGCCACCGTAATATATATGTGTGTGTTAAATATGTGTGTTAATATTGCAGATTAAAGGAATCAGAAAAAATCTAAATTGTAATAAAACTGCCAGACATTCAATACCATAAACTATTACAGATTTCAAATGATGGGTAAGCTCTTGTCCTAAGCAACTTGATCTAACTTTGAAGATGGATATAACTTCAGAATTGGTCCTGCTTTGTGTGCTGGGTACGAACCAGAGGACCTCAAGTGGTCCCTTTCAACCTAAATTCTATGATTTTGTGAATTTACAGTTACCAATGTTAAATATAAACTATCTTAAACTTTTATGCAATATTAATTTACACCTTCAAACTGTAACTTCTATGTACAGTAAAATTACCTCTGTGAAAAAAACTAAAAGCCTTCATTTGACACATTAGATGCATCTCAAGAACATATGTATCATATAAGGGACTGAATCACTGATAAAGAAATTAATATGGTGCATTACAAAGAGAAATCAAATATTTCAGAGCAAAGTTTTCTATAACCAAAGCTCTATTATCATCATGTATGACTTGCAGACTCTCCTGTCCAAAGATTGTGATTTAATGGTAATGCTTGAGACCTGGACCTATTCTTGCTGGACCTGTTCTTCTTTTAAACTGTGGGTACATCTACACTAGTGTTTTAGTTCAGATCAGGATTACACTTTTGAAACAAAGCTCTTGATTGTTTCCACTTGTGGTGCCTTGGTTTGAATTGCAGAACAGTTGTAGAGTATGAGAACTCACTCCTTTTGGAACGAATGAAGCTGTGGAAGCTGTGCTCTCAGAGCACAGCTAACACCTCCCAGCGGTTGAGGGGCACTCAGTTTGACAGATGAGGCAGCTCATCAAAAGCAAAACTCCCAGAACATGTGCAGTGTGGGGGACGAGTCCTTAGCACTAATGACTTCACTATACATATCCACTTCTGTAGTGCCACATTACTTGCTAACCTGGACCTACCTTGCACGACATGGAGGTGCTTGGCAGCTCTGAGAGGGAGTGTATTCCTAGCTTTGTCTCAAGCATTTTAGGACAAGAGCCAGGTACATAATATCCCTAACCCTTTTGTACTCTCTTTAGTGTGAGCAAAACATCAAAATCAAGTCTTGGGGCAGTTATGGGGAGCTCTAGAAAGTCCCTTGGTCTGGATGATGGGGGAGCAAGCCTCAGAGGCAGTGGTGGAGTACAGCAGCCCCACTAAATATCATTCCCTTCAGCCTTGTTTAATTTATATGAAAACCTTCAATTACTTTCTCATTCTATACTTCCCCACTCTGAATACTGTCTTCTACAATGGTCAGACTGGGCTCTTTGTGGTGCTCGGTCACAGTCCGTTTTTTTTTAAATTCCCAGCTTCCCCCTTCCAATTCTCTCTTGATTAAACCTCTCATTTGCTGAAGGCCAGCACTTGCAGTCTGGAGAGAGCCATCAAGAAAATTCTTTCCTTCCTCTTCTTATTTTAAGGATATACAATGATATAGGGCATATCATTTGTGTATATGTATAGATAGATAGCAGACCATAGGATATACACATATGCCAAATGGTGTGCATATGCGCATACTATGATCTCTCACTTGTCTTTCTACTTTGGAGACTGTGAAGAACTGCCAACATTCACAAAGTGGGAGAGGTCTTTAAACTAGAGAAGAAAACCTGGGATCACCGAAATAAATGGCAAAGTTTCCATTGATTTCAATGGGATGTGCTGTCAGTCTACAAGCTGTAAAGGTCCTCCTGCTATGCGAATATATATAGAAAATGTTGTGCATGTGAATACATCTAGAAAGATATATTCCAAAGAGTTCTAGGTTATTGATGCTGTTGAAGTTGTGTTGCTTTTTCCAACTCTGCATGTCAAGCACTACTAAAAACTAACCCGTGATATACCTACAGGGTGGGTAAATATGAACCATATATTCCTGAGGAAGGGAAGCTGGACATAATGACTTACCAGTTAACAACACAACACTGGCAGAGCTACTAGAAGAAGGCCAGCAGTCCTGACTCCCTGCTCCCTTCCCCTCTTAGGCATATGGATGAAATCAAAATGTCAGTAAATGAGCAGAACTATTGAAAGCTACTGCTCAGTGGGCCAAAAGTCATCTTCATGCCCTAGCATGGAAAGAATAGTTTCTGGCTTTCATACAACCTTTGACGCCCTATTTGCAACTTTGAGAGATGACTGCTATAATCTGTCCTAATGCCCATTCCCTGGCTTGCTCATGAATTCACAGTTTCACTGCTGTGTCTATATAATACCTTAAATATTGGCAATATAGTCTCCATTCAGCAGTTAAAGCAACTATGGAGTGTACTGTAGTAAAACAAACAGCTGTACCCTACACAGAATAGTTCAAACCTCCAAATGAAATACTAAAATGAATCTCTACAGTGCATCTAGCTTTATTGCACAGAGAGATGAGTCCATGAAGACTATATACACACAAGCATTATTTTTTGATGGAAGTATAGTACTTAGCTTTTAGAAAGGCAGTTCTGACTGGTTTTCCTGTGCTCTACTTGTAAGTACTGTGTACCCAGCTGTCCCTTTTACACAGCTTTATGTATCATTCTATGTATTATTTATACTTGGAAGAGACAGAGCCACACAGGAGTCAGAACTCGTTTACATATCGGTTATGTAGTAAGTTATTGGTGCTATTGTGTCAAAAGGTATTTTTGTGTATTCAGCAGTCTTACAATCCAATGATAACAGAAATAAATTAAAAAATAAAAAATGAAGCTTCAATTAAGAGACAGTTGTGATATTTTCCCAAAAATATGTTATAGTTCTATATTGATTTAATGGCCTGTTACTTTTAAAGTGTCGTTTTTTAAAACAGTTGCACATAACTGCCTTTATTATTACAAAGGCACTGTCAAGTGTAGAAGTATGGAATTAGTGTACTTACATTAGAGAAAATTAAGGCAAAATGCCCATCTTCTTAACTTTATGTGCCTTTAATAGACAATCATTCTTCATCTTTTTCCTTTCAAATGTAAGAAAGCCTGAAAAGCTTAAACCAGGTTTAGTTTAATAAGAGAAAATAAGATAACTGCCACATAGAAAATGACTAAATTATGCTCAGTTTAGGGGTTCCACTTTTCTCTTTTGCCTAAGGCTTTTGGGACATTAAGGCCATGTTATAAATCCTGGTCAGTGCTTTTTTCTAAAGAGCAGAAATGAGAGTTTATTAGCATCACAGTGGTTGCCTCAATAATGACAAAACAGTTGCTCATTACTGCTCATTAGATTCATATTAGATTCATTTGCAATAGCAATACATCTTCTATTCATACTCGATTGCAAAACAACAGATATGATTTGACACCTGCTGTAGTACAGAATTCATTAGAAAGTAATAATACAAATAGGAATTCAACGGATGGACTTAGTCTTCTCTCTCAGATGGGTCTAAAATTTGTCATTTAATGCAGAATTTATATAGGATAAATACCACAGCAGGCGATCAACTTCTTCAAATCATATATGCTTCAATAAAATGAGACACACATAGAAGTATATATACAAAGGGCAGACAGACGTACAAACAAGACAATTAACAGTACCATATGCAGTATATCATGTACTCAATAATATGCACAAACTGTTTCTGGTGATAATCCTATATATATATTAATGTAGCTTTTAATTTTTAGAATCATAGAGAAATACAAAAGTTACATTTTCCTCAAAATATTAAGTCAATAAGTAAACAGGTCAGTTTTTCCCTTGAAAACTTCTGAGAGAAACTGGGCCCAGGATGTTACTTAAATAGCACCTAAATGCCATTATCTTAATTTACTTGAATAGTGTGTAACTATTAGTGTATCACTATACTTTGGAAACACCAAACTAATGGTGGTGCTAAACTGGGCTGAATTCTCTTTCTTCAGAAAATCCCACGGGAGAAAAAAAAAAAACTCATATTTCAGCAATTCTTGCCATCTTTCCTGTGCAAAGGATGAAGGCATAGCAAAGCAGGTAGTCTTCACATGGCGAAGAGTTGGAAACGTGGAAGGATAGGTTGCTTCCAAAATCTAGCCCCGAATATCCAAAAATAATGCACATTATATTACCCTGTGCCTCACTATTACCTTTCATGATGTTTCTGATGTTATTTCTCAACGTACAAAACAAATGTCCCCTTTCTATCCTCTGCCCGGTTCTTAATTCCTCTATCAAATTAAGTATTCCCAACTACTTAACTGTTCACGCAAAAATGTGTTCCTACTCCACAACATAACCAACGTCTGAAAAATTAGAGTAATTTTGTTCGCTTGACCTCTGAAAAGATTTCACGTCCCATTTTCTTTTCAATCCTTTTCCTTCCAAAACCTGTTGCCAGCAGATGAGGTCCTCTTCCAACTCAATCCACAGTCATAATCTAGCTTTGCTTTCCACAGCAAAACTGAAGCATTGCCCTCTGCCTGCATTGTTTTAGAAAAACCATCCGTGATTTGACACTTAAGGAACATAGAAGACAGCAAGGATGAATTCCCATTGAAAGACTGCCAAAAATAGATTCTGAATTTCATAATAAAGTACAGCTGAGGTTAGAGGAACATGCAGAGATGCTGAGCTGGTATGATATGCTACAATTCCATCGTTTTTAGTGAAGCTACAATCCTTTAGACAAGCTGAAAGACAGTGCACTGTATTACTGACTGACTTTCCTCTTGCTAAAACAAAGCTCACTGCAAAACAAAAACTATATCTGTATAGTCTATGCTTTGAGGACCTTTACACATGGTTCAGTTTAATTTCAGTTCTCCATGTTGGACTTAAACAGCAACAGACCATGATGTGAAGCTGCCTTCAGTCTTAAACACTACAGTCCATTTTCTGTCAGAATACCGTTTTTGTCAGTCTGTCCTGAAGCCAGTTTGCTTTCCTTCCCCACGACTCCCACTGGGAGACTGTTCAGACCTACATTTGTCTAACGATTAGAAAATTTATTTGTACGTGGCCAATGTACCTCCATTTAGCTTAAGACAAAAAAGGTGAAGGGAAAATTGTTATCTATCTTCCCAATATATTTCTGCACCTGTTTGCTATATATGCTTTCTATATATCCTCCAGAAAGCAATTATATCTCCTTTCAATCCATATTTGGCTTATTTAGCCTCATCAGCGTAAGCCTTTATCTAGTATAATAAGATCTTTTGCACCATCTTGTAAGAAAGGCTTTCCTTTCCCTGAATCATCTTCTCTGCATTCCAGTTTAAGAAAAAAAAATTTCAAAATTATACAATATTTAGGTCTTACCACAGACTTGAGTAATTGCAGTATACCACACCTATCTTTACTGGAAATACTTCACCTGATACAAGCTAGGATCAGGCTTGATTTTTTTCAGACTTCTTTTGTCACATTACTGGCCCATAACCTTTTTGTGATTCTCCTCTTTTTCCTCCAGGAATCCTGGTTTATAATCAGCAGTCTCAAAAATTTTATACATATATATTGAGCAGCCTCAGATTTTGTATTATGAAATTTCATTACATTTCTCTTGCACCAATACTTTAATGCATCAAATTCTTTGTAAATTTTGATTCTCTGTTTTACCAGTGCCTCACATCTTTGTATTCGTCAGCAAATTTGTATAAGGAGATTTCTTTGTTGTTGTTGTTGTTCATTAAATTAACAATAGTGAATTAAATAGGTACTGAGGTAGATCCTTAGGGAACTAACTAGTAACTTCTTTCTAATCCATAATTTCTCCTTTCAGTATATTACTTATTGCCCATTTCTCCACTGTTTTACAGTTCTTGCACTTATTCATACATTCTCTAGCTTAATTAATAATTTCCCATGTGGTTCTGTATTAAATGCTTTGCTGAAGTCCAGATAAATTAGATCCATCAGGCTTCTCTTCTCTAGCGAATCAGTTACCTTAGAAGAGACAGATACCAAGTTAGCTTGGCATGATGCAAAGCAATGTTGCATTGTATTCCATTTTCCATTTATCATCATGGGCGTCTACTTTTCTTTCTTTTAAAAATTTGTTCTAAAGCTGCTCACTGTTGAGGTCAGTCTACCAGACTTTTTGTCGACCACATCACTTTTCTCTCCTTTCTTAATTTTAAGTATTTTCCATACGGCAATACGTCATACCACATGCATTTATTTTCCTCAGTGTCTATAAACTATGGAATGGGGGTTGTCATCTTCCTTCTTGACTTATGCCACCTGACACAACACACTCAAAATGTATATTAAACAGAAAGACCAACAGTAAAACATCATTTATAAAAAGCATATAAGTATTCCTCCTCTACTGAAGTGGGCACTTTGTTTTCTCAGGACCTCTCGTAACTAAACAGTATTATTTAAAGGTTATTTCAATGCAAGACCTCTTGTCCCTGCTTGTCATAGAAAAGTCACATACAATTACTCTATAACAAATATTTTAAAATAACAGATCATTCTTGGTTCAGCCAGCCATTAGAACAGCAGTTCTAAACCTGGATTTCCAAGAGTTGCTATAAAAAAAAAAAAGTCACATGAGCAGGATAAGACTCAGTTGAATAAGCTAAGTGCTTTTATAATCAACCGTTAAGGAAATTATTAGTAGCACATTATTAGAGAAAACAGAGTCCCAGATACTGAATTTACTAACCAAAACTGCCAAATTACCCCATCGGTTGCCTTTTATAACCATGTTTCTGTTCACGGAACTGACTGCATGGCAATGGGTATTGGACCACGATCAGGTAAGGACGGGGCAATATTACCACTCTATGCCCTGCATTTCTGAGCATTCTGGAAAAGCAACATATCACTATTTTATTAGATGCATTATACAGTCTACATGCCACTTCACCACTGTCAATAATTTTTTTTAACCAAATTGAAAGCAGTCTGAACAGTCATTAAAATGCAATGGCTTCCTAATTTCTCCTGGGAAAGAAGGCATCGGCACCCTGCCTCTTTCCTTCTGGATGGGATCTGAGAAATAACAATGCAAATATATTAATATTGCATGGTCAGGGCTACTTTCTATTAATATGCCATTAATATAATGACCTTTGCACTACATTTAAAGATCATGAAGATCAATATTTATTCTGAGGTCAGAAAAAAATCAATCTTGCAGTAAAATGAGTCATATTTAATATATCCCATCATAATAATTAAGTTTATATATAAAAAGTAGCATTGATATGTGAATAATGGATGCTATGACAGATGAGTTTCCCTTCTCAAACAGCTTTATGTAGGTAATCTCAGAAATCAAAAGACTTAAATGAGCATATGCACCTTTCTCCCCGAGTGCTTTGCCAAAATTCCTCTTTGTTTCTCTAAACCTTTTTACAAATACTGCTATGCAGAAAAATAAGAAGTCACTGCTTCCTGTAGACGAAGAACACTGGTGCACTACTGCTAATATTTTTGTTATTTCTTCATTTCTATTCCCAGATACCCTTCGAAAAGACTTAGCATCCAAGTAATAAACACCACAGAAGCTGAGCAACCTTCTCCTGCTTTTCAGACCAGTGTATCTTTACTTCTATACCTAGCATAAAATGTAAAAGGATGCCAGTGGAGACAAATGTACTTATTTTCTTTGCAAGACTGTGATAACTTCATGCAATATTTGCGTTCCATATATGTTCATTTTTGGAGGAGAGAGGCCTGAATAGAGAAAAAAAAAAAAAAAAAAGCAACAACGGGAGAAAGAAGAGCGTACATTTGAACTGCCTATATGGGAAACCAGTTCTCATTCATCACGCATTCCATGATAAGGTAGGGCTAATGGCCACCATCAGATAGCAGCAGCAGCAATAATCCTTACACAGTAACTCTCATCTGAGAATTTCAAAGCACCTTAAAACAAGCCACCCCAGACCTCTTCAGATGGATAAAATGAGACAGATATGAAATTATTTGTATAAGGTCAGTCAGCAGCAGAGCAAGGATTAGGATTCCTGGAATTACTCCCACAAGGAAAATCATTCCTGATCCCCTTCTCTGCTCTAACCATTAGACTTTCTCCCTTCCCTGCAAATACAATAAAGAAATCCATTTCCACAACAACAATAGACTTACATCATCTCTTTGCACATTTTTGAAAATAAACGAATGTGGCTAAAAAAACAATTTTTTTCTTCAGTGCTCATAAAAATTCTTTTCTAAAATGTATGAACAATAAAACTTCTCACATATGAGAAGAGATAGGAACACACCCAGGCCCTGATTGTCTTTTCAGTTACAGTGATAGGAACTGGGAGTAACATCTCATCTCAACAGCCACTAAAATGATACGAAAGGGGGGAACACATGTGGGAAGAAAAATCCTGACCCTAACTGCACACACGGATTCTGCAGCTCAGTCAAAAAACAGACATCACTTCTTCCCTGTTTCAGGACTTTTGGAGCTTTTGTTGACAGAAGCTTTGACCTCAGCGTAATAATCTCCCATTCCAGCTAGTTCACGATGTAGAACTGACTATACACTTCTCTGATATTTGCAGCAAAGTGAGAGTGTTAAGGGGAGACTGTGTAGACAAGTTTCGAAGGCTAAAATGGCCCCCTAGGTTAGCTGATTAGCTATATTCCCCTCTAGAAAGAATTTCTTTTCTGGCCTGGCAAAGGGCAGTATGGGAGTCATTCATTCATGCATTCAGGCTACTTGGCTTTAAAGCAAATGTCACATATTGCTGTTGTTATCTCCTGTATTTTAACAGAGCTTTTCAAATAATTGGTATTATTATAAGATGAAAGTTCTGAGATCTCCAATTTTTGAATTGTCTTTAAAGAAAGGCCTAATTTTTTGCCTGACTTTTAGAAGTCTCAGCTGTTTTCTTCCGCTCTGTTTACCACATAAAAGCTCTTAATACTTTGAACTTATTGTGAGATGCAAAATGCAAGAACTGTCTACTTGGAAAACCTTAATCAGTCAGGAAGTTGGTAAATTATGTCTTCATGCCATCCATATTGAGTGTCCATTACTCCTGGACATAGCACATTAACTGACTCATTAGCTATTTCAAACCATATGGACTTAGGTTTGGGTGGGTCGCTCTGATAATATCCTGAGGTGAGCTTCCTAATTATTGTAATTACGTGATCTCAATCATGGGGCCAGCCACACAAAATAGTGTCAGAGTCTTTAAAATGGGTGTCAATGCACCTAGACAATGACTGAGATGAGCAACATGCCCCCTGGATGTTGGAGATCCCTTGATACTGCAAAAAGTAATTACTTTAAAAGTTCTGAGAAACTGGCAGTGAGCACAGTGATGACTGAATAAGCATGGCAAGTGCATGGGACTCTGTACTGATACATGAACACGAATAGATTTCTTGGCAGAAACTGGAAACTTGGTGCTTTGTTGTTAATGGTCTTAATACAGAGATGTTATATCTCTAGTGTAAATTTAGCCATGATATTTTCAGTAACAAGGAGAACTGGGGTGTAGGGTGGAATTAAAAGTAGATGTGCTAAAATGTCAGTGTTAAATACCACAAAAGTGTCACAATGCAACAGTGTGAGAAGTTACAAGTTGTTCACCTACTGTAGCAAATTTTAGGAGCTTTTTGTGTGTGAGGCTGCAAGATTTCATATCATTGACTGAAATCTTTTATACTCAAGCTTAGGTTTGAAGAAGAGGAAAAGAAAGGAAATAAATGGAAAATGGATCTAAGTTTTAATGTATAGTGCTTTAAAACAAAGATAGAAACAATACAGCCTTAGGACAGAGCTAATAACAGATTGCTGTATTATTAAATACTTAAATAATACTTTAAAAACACTTATTAAATACTTAAAGAAAGTGCTCATTCCCTGAGAAACTCACCACATATGGCTTTTTGTCACACTCTGTAACTTACTCTGGAAAGAGGATTAGGAGCAGGCTGCTGCTTCTGAGTCACAGAGCAGGATATAACTTCTCAGGTTTGTGTCTTACAGGTGTACTTCCAATTTTCAGAGTGCCTCTTAGGCACTTACAGATCTGACAGGCCAGGTATTTAATGGCACCAGGCACCTGAATACACAGTTAGGTAGCCAAACCCCATATTCAAAAGTTATTTTGAAATGTAACTTTGGTCCCTGATCTAAAATGGTCTACACACATATCTTAACCCCCAAACTAGATCACTGTGTTTACGTTGCAGAAGAGCCAGCCCAGGATATTAGCAATGATTACTGAATGTCCTAGAAACTATAGCACCACCATTTTCTTTCTTAGCAGTATAAGAACAACCACACCTGTACTGATTCTGCAGAGAAGCTCAGAAGATTTGTTCATACATCACATCTTGACGCATTTATAGCGAGCAAAACAGATGAATAAAACTCTGAAAGTATCGGGACTGTCAAAACATTCAAATGGAGTCCATCAGACCACTTCTAAGACATCATTCTGAGTAGCTAGAAACCAGGCACCTGAGCTGCATAAAGGTTTCTTCATGAGGCGGGCCTGTGGCCCTCAGCTGTTCCTACCAACGTGCCATTAGCAAGTAAAATAACAGTAACTTGACAGTATTTGCAATCTCTGTCTCACAAGCCTCAAAGCCTGACACCTTTAAGGAGCACAAGTTTATTAGAACAATAAGGTAATAAATAATTTTTGTAGTGGTATATGCATAATAGATGAAAGTCTAAACCAAGAGAAGAAAGACAATCTCTTCTCCTACCCTTTGCTCAAACTGGATGCACTGCTATAACTTGAATACATAACTTGAAGCCATATACTTCTCCCTTCATCCGACTCAGAAAAATAAAATAAAAATACCTCAGATAAAACTGTTTCTGACTATAAAGGTCACATTCAGTTGTACGTTGAATAGATTTGTATATTTTTACTCTTATTAGTGTACACACCTGTCTCCTGTAAGGATTCTTGAATCTGGCAGTAACGCTGGCTCTACCACCTTGAAGGGAAACAGCTTCTATCATAATTAGGTTTTTCTGAAAAAAAAACAAAAACAAAAAACAAAAAATACCACCATATCTATAATTATTTTAGCCATTCTTCCCCCTTATGTCACATTCCTGCTAATTTGAGGCAATAGTGAAGAAAAATGGTATTGGAGGCTTTAACATGACTAAATGAAATTAGTTTGTGTTTCTTGGGAGAGTTGCTAATTGGCTAATGATAAGTAAAAGAAAAATGGGCTGTTTCCAATTCAGCCCAACAGGAAGAGAGTTTTTAATCCCTCCCACAAAAAAGAGCAATGTGCTGCTTACAGGGCAAAGAGTTCCTAACATCAAGTTTGCATCTGAATGGCTATTCTTAGGTAAAGTCCTTGATCTTTACTGCTTTGGCTTTTTTAAAAGACATTTTAAAAGGGATATTTTTTAAAGATTTTTTTTTTAATGCTTTGCTTCTTTTTCTTCCTTTTGCCTTATCTAAAACAGAATTTTATGAAAAATCTTCCACTCTTCACCTGCAACATTAGCATAAGCTTTTTGTGGGCCTACTAGTTATTATTGTTCATTAATAAGTATCTAGATTTAAATAACAAGCTCATTCTTCAGGGGTAGCCTCCTATGTCTAGGAAATCACTATTCTTAGTAAATCATTCTTTGTAAGTGATATTTGTTAGTTTCTATTACACCTCTGTGTTTTTGTCTCTGTTAAGTTTTTCTGTTCCTGTAACAAATGCTAAAAGCTTAAAAACCTTTAAGCTTAAAGCAGTTCTTTATTCTCAAAACAAAATTGTCCATGTTTTTCCTTAGAACTTCTCTTCTCTGACTTGTAGGTATATTTTAGGTCTTTTTATACTGCATAATAATGTTAAGCTGCACAAGTCATAAAACATTTACATGATATTAAAGATGAGTAAGTTTTCAGATAGTCTTGCCTTTGGAATTGCAGCTATAAATCTGCAATTTCTCTTCTTTTAATAGTACAAGAAAATTATATATAAAGCTTTTCACTTAAAAGCTGTGAAAAATCTAAACCACAGCTACATATGCAAGTACCTGTTGTTAAATGAGTCACTTGGATGTTATGCAGCCTGACCTGAATCTTCAAGAATGCTAACAGATTGCATATGCTACTGTGTTCGTTAGCAATAAATCAGACCCTTGTGTCTCTGCTTTTAGTTTCACTTTGCTATTAGTTTACAATGACTATATTTCAAATAGCCTCTTCTTTTGACAAGTTCATTATTTCTCAGAACTGTGTGAAACTGTTTTCTTTTTGTGATCTTATTCTGGTTCACGATCAAAAGCTTAACATGCTCTAGAGAATTTACGAATATTTCTGAACTGTAAAGTTCTGCATTAAACCCCAACTTTCTACTAAATCAATGCATTTCACTAGTTTCCTGATATCATAATATTCTCAATGGTTTTATAGAAAGGAAAGGAAATCAACTCCAGTTACTTTTTTTTTTTTACTAAAACAAGAAAAATCAAGAATATGCTCCTCAGTTTTGTTTCTTTGGGAGCATGTATCTTTCTACTCCTTCACATTTAATCTGATTTCTTTTTTTCAACATCATTGCTACAGATTTTAAGTGTTTTAATTTGTTACAAAGTTTTCTCCTGTTTCTACTGAAAAAGTGCCTTAAACTATGCAACAATGTATGTGTCTGTCTGTAGATGTCTAATGCTGTCACTGGTATCTACCAAATGTCTAGAAGACAGATGCAAACCTGACCTGACTTGTGTTTCTTATCCTGATGCTGTACACTCATGGGCAGGGAAAGGATAGCTAAGAAGCAGCAAGCACTTTCATATATGCTTTCACTTGTGTTTAATCATTTGAATACTTCTCTGCAATAGTTAGGCAAAAAGCTTTCTCTTCCAACAGCAGAGACTGATTCCCAGGCAACTATCTGAAGGCAGTTTCTTTCAGAAAAGATCTTTCAGCAATGGCAGAATGGTGGTTCCCATACCAAGTGACAGACACCCTGAGAGCATTACCCAAACGGTGGAGACAGTCTCCATGAATAAAGGTGCTAGTTCCTTCTAGTGAGTGGTAATGGCTTCTCTGATGCAATACTAGTTATCTGTGTAAAAGAGAACCCCCTTACAGTGTATTTTGACAGCTGCTGTAAAGGAAGAAAACCCCTATGAAATGCCCTATAGTAAATTTTGAGAATTCATTTGCTTCGGGCTGAGTTTTCTGCTGGCACTTTTTTTAGTTTCTGTCCTTTTATCTGATTTCAGTCATCGTAAAATCAGAATAACTTGCACAACTGATGAAGGAGAAAGGGCTACCTACTGTAATGATGGCAATGTATACCTTACAATCCTAATCTCCCTTAATACCTTTCAGTTCATTAGCAAATTACGTTGTCACTGAAGGTGTTCTGGGTTTTGACTATTCTTGAACTCTTGGGATCATTCCATAAAGGGCCTTGCTTTCTTGATAAGAGGAATTCTGGTCATTGCTTGGAAGCAATGATGGTCCACCCAGAACTGCAGTTGAACAAGCAACTGTGCAGAGCTGTGCTTTCTAAAACCAAGTCTCTAAAGCTGAGATCAGACCCAAGGTGCAGCCGGTTGTATGGGTTAGAATATCATATGGCAAACTTCAGCACAGAGGAAGTCAAAGGAAATGAGATTTTGGGCCTCTGTCTTTTTTTAATGTGTATATTCAAACCTACAGGGGCAATAAATCTAGAAAATTCCATGTGAATTGTTATCTCACTCAGTTCCTGTTTAGCAGTATTTTAGCCTTTGGGAATGTGTAGCTGAGCAGGAAATGTTCTCTAAAACAAGAAGGAATTGGAAAGATTACCTCCTCCCCACCAAGCTTTACAAATGCATAGTGTGCTGACAGTTAAAGGCTTGAGGACATTTAGCCATGTACAACAACCATATTTTGCTGATCGCTGCTTAGGGTTTTTAACAGCAAGGGCAGCTGTAGTAGTGGATGGACTGCCTTTCTTCCAATACCTCCGCCCATGCTCTGGCCCAGCTCCCACAAACCTCGCTCAAGATGGGGGCCTGTGATCAGGCAAGCACCCTGCGTGCTCTGGGAGTAAAAACCTTGGGTTCACTGTGTCCTTCGTTACCAACTCACATGTTGACAGGGCTGAGCACGATCCCTCCGGGTCAGCCGCTGCTGTACACCGTACCCGCCTGGAGTGAAGGCTCGCAGGAAGCCTGTGAGGTGACCGGGGCCCCTTCCCAGCGTGTCGTGGGGCTGTGGATGGCTGCACTGCAGACTGCTGATTGGGGTTGCTGAAGGCTCCTGCTGCTCCAAACAGCACAAGTCTCTAAATGGTGTAGCCCAGGGTAAAAAAAACAATTGCGTTGCTTGCCCTTCTGGGTAGGTATCCCTGTTTCTATGTACAGGCGTGATCCTGGATGTAATCTGGGTGCAGCATTGGTCTAGACTGGGAAGCTCCTGAAATGGCTTGACTGAGGAGGTGGCACCACGATAGCTCTGTTAGTTCACTTTAACTTTTAAAGTACTTCCTGCACCCACACAAGACCCCTGTGAGCTAAGACTTTTTTCAAGCAGGGAACAGAGCCTGGTTAACTAGTTTTATAGATATCAAAGCACTTCAAGGGGAAAAAAAAAAGTTTCCTCACTTGTCAAGTACAGCTAAAAGCACGGAGGGCTGAAGTGACTTGCGTAAGCTCTGGCAGGGGCAGATGCACCGCCTAGTTCCTCCGCTTCCAACCTGTTGTCGTTAATCTGCACTTCTGCACGGGACCGAGGAGACGCACCAGCAAAGGCAGAAGCGTGTTGTTGAGACGGGGTGCCCTCACCGCCGGAGAAGCGTAACCCTTGCCGCAGCGAGCCGCCCCCGCGGTGGGCACGGTGCCCGTCCCGCTCGCCAGGCGCTGTTTTCGGGTGGGGGGGGAGGTGGGGGGGCTCCTTTCACTGTAAACTGCGCCGCACGGAGTTTTCATTCCGCCTTTCCACAAGCCAGCCCGCTGCCGCGGCCGCAGCTCCGCAAGCCGCTTCGAGGGCGGCGGGCTGGGAGGCGCCCGCGCCGCCGAGGGGAGCCCGGCCGGCACGGAGGGAGGGCAGAGGCGGGACGCCGCCCTCGGCCGCCGCCGTCCCCGCCCCGGGCTTTCCCGCGGAGGGCAGGCACGGCGGGCCGGCCCCTGCTGCGAGCTGCCGCTCGCCGCCTCGCCGCCGCCGCCGGGGGGAAGCGCCCCGCCGGGCAGTGCGTGGCCGCGGAGAGGCCGCCGGCGGCCCGCGGAGGTGGGTGGGGGGCCGGGCCGGGCGCGCGCCGCTCTCCCCCCCCCGCTCGGGGGCCGTTGGCCGTTAACGGCCGCGCGGGCCTGCCGGGGGAGGGGGGAGGGGCGCTGCGAGGGAGCAGGGCGGCGGCGGCGGCGGCGGGAGCTGCGGCGGGACGGGGGGGCTGCGCGGGGAGGCCGTGCAGAGCTAGGCCCGGCCGCTCGCAGCGTGTGCCTCCTTCCGGGAGGAAGGGTGTCGGGCGCCCTCCCGCCGAGGTCAGCTCCCTCTCTTCTCTTAAGGGGCGATGCCGCCCAAGGGGCGCGGCAGAAGCAAGCTACCCGTTCCTCTGCCCGGAGGCATGATCCTCAAGGACACCGAAGGCAAAGCCTGGAGGCTGGGCAGCCAGATCGGCCAGGGAGGATTTGGCTTAATCTATTTAGGTAATAATGCCGATAGCAATTACAGGGCTGCTTTGTGAACGTCTCTTCGTAATCTTGTTGTATTAAAAAGACAGAGCGGTTTAAAAACTTATTGTCAGTGATCACCTGCGCTACAGTGTGGCTCTGCCTTTGCCAGCACCCTGCCAGGTGTCCTGGTTGCCCCGAAGTTTTGCTGATGGCGCCGCGTGCCTCTCCGTGGGCTGTCCGGCCCGCTCTGCTGGCCTCGGGTGCGCTTCGCTCTGGGGCTTGCGCGGGGCAGGCGAGGTGCTGTCGCTGTCGAAGACTACCGAAGAGCACTGCCGGTAGGCACTGCTGAAAGCAAAGGTGGTGCTTCTGTAAGCAGCCTCTTGGGACCTACCACCAGTCTGGTGCTCCTGAGCACTCGTCGGGGTTCTGGTTATGGGAAATGTCGTCATCTGGCTGAGATGTAAAATCAGAGCTTGTCGAAGCAGCATAACGGTAGCAACAGTAAGCTGGGTGTTGCCTCTGAATTAAAATTTTATTTTCCACCAGAGGTGGAAATGCCATTTTTCATTTGCTCAAATCTGGTTATGTTTCTGTATTTTCTTCAGAAGAAGCTGCTGCATTTCACTCTGGCTGTGTTTTGTAAGGAATGAATGGTTTTGAAAGGCAGTTTGTAAAGCACTCTGGGTCACTGGAGAGAATATAATGTACGTTGCCATTACTGGTCTCTATAAAACAGCAAATCCAGTTTTCAAGGCAGTGTTATGAGCTTTTTTTTGCACAGAATGTGTACGACATATAGAAGCAAACTAGTCCACAATGACCTATCAGGGACTAAATTGAGCTTGTATTAAGACAGCAGTAAAAAAATTATCTAGAAGCAGTTTAGTCCATCACCCCTGAAGGCAAACAGTTTTTTTTTTTTTAAAGTTAGTTAGTGATATGTTAACTCTGTATTTGGAGTAATAATGTTTAAAACTTGATAATCAAACCACTACAGTATATAAATTGACTTCCATATTTTAAAAAATCAGTTACATTTTTCTATTTTTTTGCTTTTCCTTTTTGTGTGTTTATGTCATGGCAGGTACAGTTGCTTCCTTTTTTGCAAACTTGCTTTACTTCTGCTATTATCATTTGTTTTCCACTCTTTTTTTTGGTTGATCTCTTAACAATGTTTATTTCATATTGAGTACTTTTGTCAGAAGATACTCTGATAATACATTGGGATACAGCATGAGTTTTCCATGTAGTGTGTTTTCCAGAATTTTATAAAAAGATGTGTTTTCATTAGAACAGGCATCATATGTCACACATGTACTCCATTCTTTTGCCTTTAGTAGCTGCAAGCTGTTCAGCATGCGGGGACTCCTTTCAGATGTGCAGAGCCATGCTGGATTCAGTATGGTTTCATGCAGGTGAAGGAGTTGTCCATCAGTATCAAACCGTAGCATCAGACACCTAGCGTTGAGAGAAAAGGTTTGCATTTTCTATATAAGGGTTAGTGTGTTTTGTCTTTTGTATTTGCAGTTGTAAATGTAGCACTCATGTGCCAGTGTTTTCTTTTTGATGATTTAGTACGATCTTTGTTACGTCAGTGTGGCTATGTCATTGTGCTTGTCTGTTTTCAGCTGTTCAGGAACTTTCTATATTGCACTGAACTGTTATTCCCCTCCCTCCTTTATTCCCCTCATCTATTATGGTAATTCACAAGGAACTGAATGGCAACTGAAGACCTGTATTTTATTTCATGGTATGATGATCCCATATGGGATTTGATGTTGGTCCGCTAAAGTGGTTGCCCAGATATACTGTTCTGCCAGTTAGCAGTGTGTATCTGTACGCTACAGGAGGGTGAGCAATCTTATTTATGTTTTATCTGGACTTAAGTTACATCTTAACTTCAGGTTTGAGTGGAGAAGCGTTCTGGAAAAAAAAGTGTACATAAGGCAATATCTAATGTCCTGCCTTTTAGAAAGAAGACTAAATTGTATTTTGTTACACTGAATGCCTGTGTAAACCAAGTGAAAAGTCTTCAGTAACAACCTAAATGCCATTGTTTCTGCTCCTCTGCAGACAAAGTAAATGCAGTCAGTGAAAAACTTGGAGAAAACTAAGGCCGCATATATGTTTGCGGGTAGTTTGGTGTAACAGAATTGGATAAGTAAATGGCGACAGTTGGTGGTTAGGTGCCTACATCTACCCTATATTTAAGTTGAGGATTTGTTTTATTTTGGACTAGATCTGGTCTGGTCTGCTGCACAGAATTTCCTCACCAAATATGTGGTTTGATGTTTTGAGGCTGTCTAAAAGAACTGCTTTGAATCCTTATATCACCCTTAAGAGTTGGAGTGCATCTGGTAGGCTCCTACAGTGGAGTTTCTGTTCTAGTTTCCTCTGAAATTTATAGTTCACACACACCTAACTGCTCTGCAGACTGAACGAGTGGGTGATAAGTGGAGATGACTGGAGATTCAACTACTGCTCCTAATCAGAATGCTAATGTAGACATAGCCTAAGATGTTCTTGACAGCAGTTCAAAAGATACTTAGCTTTAAACTATGTTAAGAAGCTGTTTCACTTCCAAACTTTTTCTTCTTTCTTGATGGTTCCTTTTTTCCTGATACGAAAAAAAAAAATTTGGCTGCTTCTTCCATTAATTAAATTCTCCAGTGTGCAATAATGTTCTCTCCTGATGTTAGTCTCTTTTATATACTTTTAGGGGGTCAGAAGCTTTGTCACAAAAACAAACCTAGCTGCCATATCTGTTTCTTTTTTTTCTGTATTGCATACTGTTCTATTTACACCTTTTTCAAAGTCAGATCAGTAGCCATGGTTCCTCAGAAATGAGAAGTTACAGAGGAGTCAAAGGGTAGCACACTTTTGATATTTGCATTTTTCCTTTTGATATATGTGATAGCTTTTCATGACCTCTGAAACATCAGTTGGTTGCCTTTGAGAGTTGCCGTGCCTAGAGCATGTATGGGAAGTGTTACCATAAGAAAATAGACCTTAGCATGAGCTAAGAAATGAAGGTAAGGTGTGTCTCGATATTGCCGTTCAAGAATAAGTTGTGAGAGAGTGTGAGGATGTAGAGCGCAGGATCAGGATGTAAAGGAAAGGGAGACAGAAACTTACAGACAGGAGGGATTGAAGGAACTGCAGGTGCAGTGCAGAAAGCAAGGTCGTAGCAAGCATGTTTCTCAATGTGTAAGACAAAGTAAGTGAATTGAGAAGACACAAGACAAGCGTCGTGTTCCTACATCACTCAGAACATGGTTCTGTCATATTTCCTGTTACAGTCAAATCACACCAGACCTTGCAGATGGTACAGCACATGGATTTCAGTGTTTCATGGAGATTTGATTAGTTTTCTGCCTGATCACAAAGACCACTGAGATGATTTCATATGTTGTGGTGTTTGTTTCAGTTTGTCTCCCACCAAACTGAGGCAGAAAGCTGTCGGTGGATTAGCTGAGAAAGGGAATATTATCTGGGACCATTAGTATTACTATTCTGTGTTTTTTTCATAAATGACAGCATAGCTGAAGAAATGCAGCTGCCATCTTTATAATGGCATTTATATTAATTTTATCTCCTCCTCTTTCAGAAGGGATATTGAACACTGCACACAGCACTGAACTAAAGGCTTAGTCCCCCTTGTAGCTCAAGGTACATTTAAAATACAAGACAAGACTTATTCTCAAGTGTTGGCACTGACAGAAGCTTTCCTGTTTTGTCCAGCTCTTTATCTCTTACACTTGTTTATATTATGTAAAATTTATCATTCAGCAGCTTATCTGGGGCTTGATCCTGCAAGACTTTAATTGCCTTTGAGATGATGAAGTAGATGATGAATCTGTGAGTATGAGACACAAATGCTTGGTGCTGAGAGGTGTCGTCTTGCTGTGTGTTGTTCACCCACTTTGAGATAGTTTTTAATATATATGTAGCTAGATGTGACAGTGACCACTAAACTTTCAGTAAGAAGCTAACCCCAAAAGAACTGTAGAGAGCTAAGCAAGACAGGGAAGCGGAGACAAATTTGACTGTCTGCCAGAGATGAACGGCAAAGCCCTTTTATAAAAGTAAAGGTTAACTTTACTGGCTGTATCTTTTAATAAGTATTTTTACAGCAGTGGTGTAAAGATTTTGATGTGCATTGTTACAGCTTAATTTCCCATTAAGAGTACTCCATACTCCATTAATCTGTAACAATGTACTTGAGAAGTTTTGAACTACCTCTGCAAAATATATTTACTACGGTTGCATTCCTTGGAAGGTTCTGTTAACTAAAAGCTGCTGAAGGCCATTTAGTGACCCTGAGTCCCAGGATGCAAATAGTCTTTTCAGGTGTGGGACTTCTAAACTTCTGATTATATACATGAAAGTTACCAGGATCTACAACTTCTATCCTCTCTCTCAAGCATTTTCCCTGGCTTTCTAATTTTTCTTTCTCTTTCCCCTATGTGCCACCTTGTCTGCTTCTTCATTGATTCGTTCCTTCCCTTGGATTCCCGTTGTGTATTTATCTCAACCAGAACAAATCCAACAGCAGAAGGCTTACAAATACTGATTCCTCCCAATGCTCCTGAAGAGTAGAGCTTCTGCTGCCGCCAGAAGCAATATGAGCCATCTAGAATTGTTCTTTCAAACATTGCTTTTGTCATAGGGAAAGCAATACAGATCATAAGATAGTACTATCTATGGTGTTACATGTTAGAAGAGTGGTGGTTTTTTGTTTTTGTTTTTTTTTTTGTACTGGTGCTGATTTGCTGTCAGCCACCTCAGACAGAACTGTGTTATCCCTTTGATAAGGGGGATGGATGAAGAGCAACTAAGGAAGAATGTGACATACTGGTGGTCTCATGACTAGTTTATAGCCCTGTGGAGAACAGTGACAGTACATAAGAAAATTAAGCAAGACTTGAGGAGAGTGCCACTGAGAGCCTTACATTCTCTCATTTATCTTCCTGATCACAGTCAGTAATTAACACTAGGCTTTATATAAATCATTCTGTAGTCCTGCTGCAAGGACTCTATTAATGCACAATTTGGACTGAAAATTTAAATGCAGAAAGGTCATACAATGTTTTGTTACGATTTCACTGCCTCAGTGAAATCTGCCATGCCTAGCACTATCTGCATTTAAGCTTCTTTCTTTTGGAAGCTGATAGTTCCGCCAAATATTGTTACAGATATCTTTTATAGTAATAGTTGTTATATCATCAGTGTTTTAATTGTATTATAATTGTATCTTACAATCCAATGGTACTTGATAGGTGAAAGCTAAGAGTTTTGAAACCATTTTTCATAGGTGGCTTTGCAACATGTGTTTATATGTTGGTTTTTGACTATTTTTGCATATGTTTTGTTACGATATGGGAAGCTCAGGAAACTACATATTGCTAAAACTGTAATCAATGATACCTCAGTCCCTCTGGAGGTCTGTGACTGGGTATAGCCAGCACATTAACCTTTTTTTCCTAGAGGAGGCAAAGAGAATATGCTTGAGCAGTAAGTGTTGACCAAATGGGTGAATGCTCTGTTTTAATACAAGCAGCACAGGGAGCTAGGCTGCTGGCGGAGGTAGGGAAGAGGTGTGGTTGTGCCCCTTCTGCTTTTAAGCTTGGACCAACTGTGCTCTGCCATTGATATTCTGAGGTCTGATGTTCTGGGAATCAGGCTGGCGTGTGTGAAGGAAAGGTTGCTTCTGTTTCAGAAAGAGTAATTGCCATGGGTAATTTGTATAGCTGTGAGGAAAGGTGTAGGTGTGTTGGTAAGCAGAAGCTTTGATGGAAGCACATTCTGTCATTGTCGTAGTGTTTGTTCCTCAGTTTGAGTTAGGAAACAAGTTTTAGTAACTGGTTCTAGAGAAATGAAGTGCTTCAAAAGTAGCTTAAATTAACTTTACTAAAAATATTTATAGTGCAGCATGTTAATTTAAAAAATGCAGTAAAAATGATTTCTAAATAACAGGTGATTATCTGGTTAGGTATGAATCTTGCTTGACCTTCAGATGTTAAGCTGTAGTTCAGCAAAGGTCTCGTACCTCCAGGTGTGTACCTTAGTGTGAAAATAAATTCAGTGCCAGACAAACACCACATCAGGAAAGAGTCTTTTCATCTAGTTGCTAATATTAAACTGCATAAATACAGATATAGTAAGTAGATTACCTGATTTTTTCACCCTGTCTCTGGGCAAACTAAATCATAAGTTTAGCCTGATTTTGCTACTCAGTAGTTACTGGGAACAGTTTCATCCTGTACCATCTGGTCAACTCTAACTGCTAAAGGGGAAATCTTCCCTGCCTGTACAACTTCTTGCTGGTGCCTGCTTCCTCTTGAGTCTTCCCTCCCTCATCTCTCTCTGTTTTTCCATACTCTTTAGGCTAGAAGTCTTAACTTTCAAAGCATAAATTATTTCTATACAGTATTCTAAAATGTGTTAGAAAGTCTGCAGAGATCATTACTATTACATGTTAGAGTGCTAACACTTAATGTGGCCGTTTTGTTTTGTTTAATACGCTCGTGATTTGGTTAGGAGCCATTGTCTTGCTCTGCATTTGTCCACCTCACAGAAGTTCTGGCCAAGGATCGAGACTCTAGCATGCCAGGTAAAACTAGGAAGTTAAGAGAGCGGGTTTGGTTTTTTTTCAGTGAGGGGTGCTTTTCTAAAATGATAACAGGAAGAGCTTGAGATGAAAGATAGGGCACCTGTTGCCTTACGGAGGGTACTCCCTTCAGCCGCCTTTGGCACCTGTACCCAGTTGAAGCTGGCATAGTATCTTCCGAGTGGGCACTGTGTCAGGCTAGCAGATGGGCTAGAGCAGAATCTTGCCAGAAAACAGTTTGTGCATCAAGTCTTAAATATTAGAGGCTTGGACTCCCATCTGAGAGTGCTGTAAGAGCAGACCATGCATAGCTTTTCTGCCTGGGGTTAAAGGATGTCGTACCTATTCCAGCTCAGAGTTAATTAACTTTGAAAGTCAAACAGTGGCTTCCATTGCTGTGGAATGCAAAACTTTGGCTTTAGTGAATCAAAATTAGGGTTTCTTAGAAAGATGAATAAGAAACAAAATGAAATTTCCAACCAGAACCAAATGTTCTGTACTTGGAGGCATTTGCAGTTAACTGCAGAACAGTTTAGCAGTTGAGCACAATTTTCTCCTGAAAACAGTTTAGTTAGGTCCTGTAGAAGATGGATTCACAAGCACAATACAGATCCATGTATATGTAATTTGTATAATAAAACTCAAATTCTTAAAGATACCTGCAAGAATAATCTAGAAAAAAGCTATTCAAAAATGCTGATCAGAAAAGGGTCTGTCCAGGTAATGATTATGCATCATTAGAATGAGGTAACAATATGAACAGAGAGGCAGGTCTTCCTTAGGCTACATTAAAAATGGACTATAAACATACTTCAAGCGCTGGATGTTTCAGTTTTCAGGCAATATTGGAGGGAGGAAGGAGAAAAGCAATGTGCTGCATTTACTTTTAAATATTTGCCTTGGTATCTTCCAGATGTATGATATATTTAAAATTAAATGTTAGATAGCAGATGCTACTTCTTATTCATTTGTGTACATTTTGTTTTTAGTAATGATATTCCTGCAGCTTGGGTTGTTTTTTATTGTTAGATGCTCTGAGTGACATTTCCCCCCCTTTTGTTAGCCATTGAATTTAACAGCTCTTGGCTTTGCTTAAATGGGGTCGGAATTTTTCCAGCTTTCTTGTAGGCAGCCTCTAACTCTGGAGCATGGTATTAACTTCTGAAGTTAGGTTTTATTTCTGCAAAAACTAAGCTGACAATATCACTCTCCAGGATCAGCTATCCAGTGAAACAAAGCAAAAATAAAATGTTAGCAACCCAAGAACTTCTGAAAGTAATTCTCTTCATGTTTCCAAAACGAATATATCCTCAAAATATCCAACGGTGGCAAAGACACCAGCTGTGGGCAGGAGTGGGGATGTTTTTTCAAACTGCCAAATCAGTGCTGTTTTCTTTTCCGCTGTGTAAACTTTGTCAACAAAACTGGTTCTGTGAGAGCCATCGAAAATATTTCACCATATTCCAAATGTGACTGCTACAAATTAACTGCTAAAACTACAACAAGCACATTTGAACTGGCAAATAGAATTGGCACGTTTCTTTGTCAGACTGCATGCAATTGTGCTCTGTGGTTGTAGGAAATCGCAGTTCATCCAGAAAAACTCTTTTGTTACCATGTCATATTAACATTTAGAAAGCTACATTAATTAAGATTGTGGCACTCAGCAACAAAACCATTGAAATTCATGGTTAAAGCGGATGTTAAGACCATAACTGCTGTGCCTGTATGAAACTAGGGAATTCTGGATAGGGGTTAATTTGAAGTAAGTTATTTGCTGTGTTGTCTAGGCACAACAATTGGAAATTATGGCAAAGAATGTGACTCTTACTGCACTGCTTTATCTCAGAGTGTATTTTAAATTCTTCATATGCTTTTCTGTGGTGGTAGCTCTGATTGTGGGATGGAGGAGAGCAAGGGAAAATAGAGCTGTACCCTTTGTGCTTTGTAAATGTTTGTGAGACTCTTCTTGGCATGAGATGGAAGCAGCCACAGGCCCCTACACAGATTTGTCTTGTGCCAGTGTTCCCAGTTAACAATTATGCAGAGAGTGGTTTTGGTTTTATGCATACATCAGCACCCCTCCCTGCAAATCTAAGGAGATCATACATCTCTGTAGTTGATGAAAAGCGACACACAAGCTGTAAACTGGGAACTCTCGTATTTGTTGTGCTATTTTAAGGTACCCTTTGCAAACATAATCTTGCTGTATAGTGCTCCTGGTACTCTATGTATGTACTTACATGCCATCAGAGACCTCCTGCATGTCAGCATTGCTCTCCTGCAGGGTCTCTGCTTACTGTCCTGCAGTCTAGCATTTAACTGATTGTAATATTATGAATAGCCATGTGCTACCCCACAGAATGAGACTAGCACATGGCTAATTACAAGTATACAGTAATTAACTATGAGCTAAACTCGCAGGAGAGTATGTGGTGGTGGTCTATGAGGTATGTAATCAGACTGTTTGTTAAGCCTTGGGAGCCTTTCCAGTCTGTTAAGTAACTATACATAGTAATGAGACAATTTTTAAAAAAACAGTTATGTATATTTATAGACAAAAAATAGTCTGTCTTATATCTGAGCCGTAGTTAAAATATTGCTGCCTGATATATGAATGGTTAATTAAAACAGTGTAACAAAAGGTATATATGCAACTTCTGCTTATCTGTATGTATGCGATTAATTGTCTGAGCATTATGCACATAAGTTTAGAATTGTGTTATCCACTGTGTGTTAAGCCTTGTTTCATGTACATGCAGTAAAAATGATGATACCTTTTCTCCTCTTGTATTTTTGAATGTCATGTTACTCATTTGCTGGAGCATCTGTTCCTCTGTCTTGTTGATTTTTGTCTGACTTTTCTCCCTTTTCACCTTGTAACCATTTGCAGTTAGTTTTGTTCTTTCAATATGACTCCAAAAAGCATCCACGCCAGCATAGTGTAAGAACCATGGGGGTTAGGCCCCTTTGCTGGGCTACTTCCCGTTAATTGCTCTTCTTCATTACTCTGACAGCTGTTACTACCTGTTCCAGATTACCATGAATGAGGCCTCTCTTTATAAAATGTCAAGATGTCTATAGGGAAGTTAGATCAGACTCTTTCAAATACATTTAAATTTGATACTTCTCTATACCTATCAAGCCTCTGCTAAGTAATTTGATATTAAAATCTATTTTCTTGAAAACGGGTTCCTATCTGATCTGTGTCAGGGAGCACCTCTTATTCTGTTCTGTGATGATGGTGAGTACAATGAAAACACGTGGGATATGTTCCTCTAAAGTGTAATGTCTTTAGCTATTAAGACATAGTCTGCATGTGACAGAGCTGGATAAAGACCTAAGTACCTGTCCCTTAAGCCTTAGTTCAGTAGAAGAATATGATAAGAACAAAATCTGTTTTGGCTTACCACAATTTCCTTTCTGGTTGTAAGAATACTTTTAAATTGTGTTCTGAATGTCACTACTACTTTTTTGAATCTATAGACAGTTCACACTTTCCAGAGCTACTGTTTTCGGGTACGTCCATATTATCTCTAAAATGCTATCAGCACAGAAGCATTTGCATCAGGAAGTGTCAAGTGGGAGGCTGTGGGGTCTCTGTCTGGGGGGTGTGCATACTGCCAGATTCAACCCAGATGATGAGCAGAATTAAGGGAAGATGGCAGCTGAAGGAGTCTGTTCGTTGTAAAAATATTTTTACATGACCATCAAAAATGTAAGCTTGGATAGTTTGATTAGACCCAAGTTTATTTGATTTTTGTTATGCGGATAAAAGTGCTCTATTTTTGTGTGTGCCGGTAACTGAAGTGTTTCACACCTAGACTGTTGTTGGTATCTGATCATTATAAGAAGTTTGAAAGGGAGACTTATTTCCTAGGAACTGTATTCTTTTTAGATTTTTCAGTGATCATTCTAAAAGATGATTTAGTCTCATTAAATTTTAATCCCAGTGTAGCTCTATGTGCTTCAGCTGTATCAGAGAAAACTGATAGTTCTCTCAGGGTCAGAAGAAAATAGAATCACATTGTCTGTGCAGAGAGGTTCTGTCTCCTGGGCTGTAATTGGCACATGTGGTCAATTATTGTTTTGAAATTTCTACTTGCTCTAAGAGGCACAATCCCTCATCCCTCTTTTAGGCAAGTGATGGCTATGCTATTCCTAACTTAGGCCAGTGTCTAAATAATGTCAGAATAGAAAGTGAGGTTCTGGAACCAAATTAATTTGTAATAGTGGAAAGCAGACAGTCCTGTCTATGGGCATAATGTAGGTCATAACTTTTAAGTGGTGTCTTTGTCACGATAGTGGATTGACGGGAACCAAATACAGAGGTTATCCAATTGACCTGAATGGCTAAAATATAGTCTGTTGTAATGTGATGCCTCATTGTGGTGCAAAAGCAATGGAGACATCCTGCTTACTCCCTAGTCAACGTTGAGGGAGAGAGTTCTGCCAGTGTGGATTAAAATTGCTTTTATACTTTCTGATGTAAATGAGAATGTAATTCTGATGCAAAAACTTTGGGTTTTTTTTTTTTAATTGACGATATTTTGACCTTTAAAAACAGGAATTCAAACTACATGTTGGGAATTGGGAATCTTTGTCCTGCATTTTTTGACTGCCTTATGCAACATTAGCTTGCTCTTTATTTGCAATTATATTTTGTGGCATACAGCTTCATCCCCATCTCTTTCTCGTTTTGCAGCTTCCCCTCAAACTCATGTTCCTGTAGAAGATGATGCTGTGCATGTAATTAAAGTGGTAATGTGTAGATCTCATTTCTAAATTGTTAACTTGTATGCAGTGCTTTCCCTTAATTATCTGTTCTTATTTTAAGCATTGGGTTTGTACTGAATGCTTGTGGCTTTTATTTTTTCAGTCTTTTTGGTTTTTTTTCATGCATAGTGTTTCCTTGACTTCATTAGTGCCCTGAACAGTTTAGTAAGGAAAATGAGACTGTGAATTTAAAACTGTGCCTGATTTACAGTATTTCTGAAAATGGTTTCCTAAATAATTCCCCAAAGAATCAGTGTTGCTTATAAGAACATGTTGCCAACTGATTTTTCTTCTTACTGCTTACAAAAATGGCAAATCAGATGGCAAAAAAATGGCCAAAAATATATGAGGAAAGAAGAAAAAGATTTGAATCCTCTGAATTTCACATACTTTTTTAGGAATTGTTTTCTTTCTAATGCGCTTTCTGATACTAAGTTTACTTATTTCTCAATAGGAATACCTTGAAAATGGCCCCTTGTTTTCTGAACTGAAATTTTACCAGAGGGCTGCAAAACAAGAGCATAGTAAGTAATGTATCAGAAAATAAAACCTTGAATTCTAATTCGGTTAGTTTTAAAGCTAAGTTTGGTGGGGTTTGTTTTTTTTTCCTCTGATGAGATCTGATACTTTAGAGCTTTATAGCCAACTTACTTCATACATGCTGAACTGATTCTAGTTGGTGCTATAATAACTTTAGGTTGCTGTAGGTTTCTTTACTTGGATGTAGCCCTTGTTCTTTCTGATCAGAAGTGAGAACAGAAGTGTGCCAAATGATTTCTGCTGATGTGCGCGCATCAGGGTGCAGAACAATATATGGACTCCCGAGTGAGGCCGGCCTTAGAACAGAGGGTGCTTCTGCTAGTAACTGTTCCCATGAACAAAGTTAAGAATGCGTTTAATCATCACAGAATTTGGTAGTAACTGAGGCAGTTGATTTTGCAGACACTTAAATAAGCATGGATGCGATTTATTCATGGGACCTGTCCTAAAGACTTCAGATGACTTAGATTGCTGGTAGACCTAAGAACCTTTGATAGTTTGAAGCGTGCTGTATTGATGTACTGTGTTTAAATTTACCATCTTGAATAAAGTAGAGCTTTTAAATGAATTGCTTTCTCAGCTGCTGATGACTGTGTATCTGTTGCCTTCCTAAAGGGTGCAAAGTATCAATTGCTGGAACAGAAAATTTTACTTCTTGTTTTAGAGAATATAGAGGACTTAAAAAGAGTGAAGTTATCATCTGAATTGTTGACTAAAATAGTCTGTCAAATCACATTTGTTTCACTGTAGTGAAGTCTTGGCTTGATCGCTGAAAACAGTAATAAAAAATACTAAAATATTCTCTAGCTACCCTTAACACAATGTTGTCTTTTTATTATTATTACAGTAAGAAAATGGATGAATCTCAAAAAAATAAAATGTTTAGGAATTCCAGTGTTTTGGGGATCAGGCTTGGCTGAATACAAGGGGAAAAGGTAATAATAAGATGAATTATAATCAAGCGTGAAATTGATGGAAGAGCCATTTTCAACAAAACGAAGGATATGTCTTCTCAATCTTCTGATGCAAACCTGCCTTCCCATCTGAAAGGATTCCTCCCTTTTGTGTATTTCCTGATAGCTATAGATTCATGGTCATGGAGAGACTGGGGGAAGACCTTCAAAGAATCTTTGAAGATTCTGGGAGCAGGTTTAAGAAGGAGACTGTTCTGCAACTTGGGGCACGAATGGTACGTTTAGAGAGAGAAAATTGCTATGTTTTTACTTGTTGAATTCAACTAATGAAAACCTCTTTCTGAAATGAAGAAGTTCTTTTAGGTAGCTGTTGAGTTTAGAATTAAATGTATATTTAAGTGCTATGCTTTTTAAGTAAAATGAGCATGAAGTGTAAAATCAAGATGCCTCGCAGACTGGAATTTGGTGGACTCAAACCAGACTTCTTTCTGATAGATTAAAGCATAGACCAAACATTTTTAAATGTGTGTCTAGACTGAGATGTGTAAGCCCATTCTCATATGCTTTAACATGAATTGATTTTTTTCCTTTTCTTTTCCAGTGTTTGAAGGGTATTGTATAAGACACTTATTTGAGAATTTTGATCACAGTGCTGTCAGGTGTGCAACTGTGAAGTTAAACAGTGTATTTGCTGAACACACTGATTGTATGGGTCAGGATTAGGCTGTTTGCAAGTGTCAGTTTTGTTTTTAAATATGTGCAGACTAGCAGATGCTAATGGACAATCATATACGCTTTCCTTTGTAATATCATTTGTGTTGTGAAAGACTGCTTTTACTGAATAGAGATGCCCAGCAAATGGAGTAGAGACAATGGTCACAAGCTGCAAGAAAGGCAATTCCAATTGAGCATAATGAAAAAAGTTTTCACAGAAAGAATGGTTTAGTACTGGAACAGGTTGCCCAGAGGCATTGTGGAATGCCAACCTCAGAGGCTTTTTTAAAACTTGATTGTTCAACGTCCTGTGCAACCTGATCTAACTTTGAAGTTAGCCCTGCTTCAAGCAGGGCTTAGACTAGAGACTTCCAGAGATCCCTTCCAACCTCAATAAAAAAATAAAACTGTAAAGGGCTTTTGTAGCCATGTAATTAAACAAATTTGTAACACTTCTTGGCTGTCTTTGAACTCTTCAACAGCCAAGATTAGACTGTCCTTTGTACGAATTGCCAAGTACGAGCATGTTTTTTCATAACAATTACAGAGCTATCATCCCTCAGTGAGGAGCTGAAGAAGGATGAGGAGGAGGGGAAGTGGGGAACTGAGGTGCAGGCCATGCAGTAATTGGCAGGATCAAATATATTATAAATCTTTAGGGCTGATTGTGCATATTCTTCCTCTGAAGACCCTGCTGTTCTCAACGGTTTCTCCAATGTTAATAAAGTGCTTGATTTGCTCTTCATTTGTGACCTTAGAAGCTGGTATTCTTAAGTATTCAGAGAGGGATACCCATGGCAAAGTATGGCTCGTTTATGATTTGCCATTAGCTACGTGCCTGGTGGGAACAGAACATGTGGACAGAACAGAGAGGGTAATGGGCAGAGCTTTGCCACTGGGCATTTGGCTGCATCTGGTATGATGAATAAAGATGCAACACAGAGTGAACCTTCCAGGTGGGGGACCAAGAGGGAGACCTCAGTCCTTGTGCTCTACCTCAAAACAAATTTGTCATCTTGCAGCCTGTGCAGCCCCTGAGCTCACTGTATGAGTGAGAAGTATTTGGTGGTAGAGTGAAGGGAGGAATGGAGATGATGATGCTTTCCTTTCTGTTCTAAATTCTTTCATAGTTGGACGCTTTGGAATATATACATGAAAATGAGTATGTTCATGGTGACATTAAAGCAGCAAATCTGCTTCTGGGCTACACCAACCCACATGAGGTAAGCATTTTTAGACTTATCTATGCTGCTACTCTAATGTGTTCAGAACTGTTTTTAGCTGTGCATATTCTGCATTAACAATTCATGTATTAAGAGAGAATTTGCAGCATGAACATTGTCCTCTCTTCACAAATCTGATATTGGCTTTGTGGAATTTAAGGCTGGAGAGAGAAGCCGAACAAAACTCTGCTTTGTTCCCTTATTGCTTCCCTGATTGGGATGATAGTGAGGGAAGGGTAAAATAACCCTCAGGGTAAGTTAGAGGACCTAAAAGCTACTCTAGATTATGCCAATTTAAGTATAGAAGTATGGTTTAAAAATCTGGCCCCTTGTATTACCTTTCTTGGGAAGATCTAGCTTTCTAGTGCTGTCATGAGTTGTGGTTCCATGACACTAACTCTCATGTCTTGCTCAGTGTAGTGGATAAAGCGGGTGAATATCATTAAAGTTGTTGCTCTCTGTCTAACACTGCTAAAGCCTAAAACTAGCCATGAAATGCAAGTGTTTTTGTGAAATGCTTTGAAACAACCCTTTTGATCCTGGCATATTTACATGCTCTTATAATGTCTTTTTTTTTTTTTTTTTAAGTTAATAAAATTTTGAAGTATGTTTTTCTCATGGAAAACCATCTAATTTTGGAAAAAAGGGACATCCCTTTAATATCACTTAAACATGATTAGCTATAAGCAATATTTCTGCTTTTCTTTCAATTTTTGTTTTCCTACAGCAGTGACAAAGAAATAGATATTGCAAAACAACTCGCTGCTGTTGAAGGTTGAACCACTGAACTGTATCTGATTTCTTCAAAGCTTCAGAAGTCCTCACCTTTAAATGGTTGATTCAAATTTAACTTTTCAGCTTTCTAAAACACATAGATTAAAAATTATCATGACTGTTTAAAACAACCATGTTTTTAGATACTTGCATCAATTAGTACATAATCTCACTTTATGGTGTTTACCAGCCTACTAAATCTGAGAAGAAGGGTATTTAGAGGCAAAATGATCTGCTACCCAATCCTATTAACATAACTCAAATTACTTGATTTTTGTGTATTTTTATGACAACAAGATAAGCTGCTGTTTTCCATGTTGAAATCATTTTGGATGTGTCTGTTTACATTAATCATAAAGTTTTAAGACATGTAGCTGACTTTGATCAGTTGCTTTTGACTTAGCCAGATTGTGGGGTGGTTTTGTAATTTGCTTCTCATGTGACTGGGTGAAGATTGTGCCACTAGTATTTTGTTTTTATGGGTGTTAAATTCATCAACAGATCAAAAATAAGGTAGTCATGAGTCACTAGACAGATGTTTTGAGTAGCAGTATAACTTAAATATCAAAAATGTCAATAGATATTCCAGCTTAAGTAAATCCTAGCTAATAGTGTACAAAGCGTGAGTTATTGCTGAGAGGTTTTGTGTAGAATTTTTTTCTCTGTAAAATTTTTCTTTTCCACTGAAATACTTCTATAAAACATTAAAAAGTGCCCACTCTAATTTAGAAGAGTTAGGAGGAAAGGTTTTCTAGTACCTGCTTGTGCTGGCAAAATATGAATTAAACTTTCATTTGTGTGTGCCTAAGAAAACAGAGAGCTGTTTAGGTGTGTTTGATAACAAAGTGAGTGTGAAGGGAGTTAAATTCCCCAATCATAGGCCCCAGAAACAGCACAAGTGGCGACAGGCTTACTGCATGGTCATACCGTGCTGACAGAGCCTAAGAATACCATGTGTGTGTGCATGTCATGATTATTTATAAGTGTATTTTAAAGTAATGTGTACTATATTTAGCTTACACAGCAAGGCAGATGGTTTAATGGGACTTCTTTCCTTCAAATAAATAGTAGTTATCCAGACACAGTTTGCACTGTACCTCAAAACATGTATGCTCTGTGGCTAGTGGTCTGTGGGAAGAGGGAATAATAAGGTCTTGCCAACACCACAGCAAAATGTGTTTATTTTAGCAGATCTGCATATGCCGTATGACTGAAATAAGCCTTCTCCTAGAATTGTTGACAGTGGAATGTTGTCTGCCACCATAGCTTTGATAACTGTTCTGTACCTGGGCTCTTTATGCTGTAGTTAAGGACCGTACTGGACAATATCCTCGCTCAAAGTCCCAGCATTCACAACTGGGCATGTATTTTGGACACATGATGTTGCATTTGTCTTGTCTTGGCCATTTTCATGTGCACGTCAATTTTGACATGGAAGTTGCTTCATTCTACTCCACGTGTTTCCTGTCCCTGCACCAGACTTCCTGATGTTGTGATGCCTTTTCTGCAGATCAGGAAGCTGTCTTTGTAACATGCTGGCAAGCTGAATGTATTATGTATTTATCAAAACAGTATTTCTGGAAGCTGTATATGGCTATTGACTAGCTCTGACCAGATTTGTACCACCATTGACTAAGTATGGCAACAATATGGAATATCCTGTTCTGTATTCTCTTTACTGCTGTTGGCGACGCTATATTTTAATTTGGCGACCCTGTATTAAGCTCAGACAATTTATATATAACCTCAGACTCTGTTATTGCTACCAAATGCCTATGAAGTGTTTTGTCCTATTTTCTCTGTTAAAATAGAGGATGGCTGTATTACCTTGTTTTTTAAAATGATGGAGCTGGAAGGGTAAAGCGATTAAGCTAATTCCATAAATAATGAGCAGGAACATCTATCCAATGGCAAACTCCAACTCGGGAATAGAACACAGACTGGCAGGCCTCTAGCTGCAGTGGGAGTTAGCATAAAGAAACTGTGTGGCCTAACAATTTCTGTGGTGATTTTTTTGTTACAGGTTTTTGTGCTAGCGGGTTCTTCCTCTTTAGGGTTTAGATGTGTAAAAGAAAATAAGTTGGGAATGTGCTTTATTTGACATTCTTTAAAGAAGTGTTAGTTAAAAAAACCTTGTTTAAAAAAAAAAATGAAAATTCCAAAATACATTTCCCTATTCCAGAGACAGAAATCTATGTTCAAAAAGAATATGTACATTTATATTCAACTTCATGCTTGCTGTTTAGTGGCTGTTTATGCGTCCTATTATTTTATGTGCAAATTTGCCACTTACTTCTTGCAGTTTCAAGAAAGGATCATTTTTCTGTGCTAAGCTTTCTGCTGTTTTGCTGTCTCTTCTGTAAATTAACCTAGCAAACTTGCACCACAACCAATAAATACCATAGTCCCCTTTTTGAAATAATGTTTGAAATCCATATTGCTACCCCTTACCTTCTGTGGCAAGGCAGAGAAACAAATAAGCAAAGGTCCTGTCACTCTGTGACCTCCAAATGATGTTTAGAAATGGTTAGAAGATCAGAATCAACTGCCCTCAAAGAGCAGCTTGCTGCAGATCTATTCAATAGAAGGGAGCAAGGCCATTCAGTGAGTTACAGGTCAAAAGATCAATTCTCTAGTCAATATGTTTCTTAACATGGAACCAGCACAATGACTGACAGAAGAGGAGTGATGTACTGAGGGAAGTCCTCAGCCCATGAATCTAGGAGAGGCCTGAAAGCAAACTTGGAGCGATCAGATCTGTAAATTACAGAACAAGTGAAGCACTGTCTCAGTGTTGTGGGGAGTTAAAGATAATTCAGTACATAACAGTAACTTTTTATATGACAAAGCGGAATGAGCATTATTGATATAGACCCTAAAAGAGAAATTTGAATCCATTAACCTCATTTAAATTGTGATAGTTTTAAAAGGGACAGCTTGTCATCAGACAAAAGCTTAAAATCGGAGTTTTTAGTACATGAAATAAGGTTTGGAAGAATGCCTCTTTGAAGCAGTTATCTTTTAGCATGTTTTTTAATGGATTATATGGGCAACATGCTTCAGTGTTGTGGACTCTTAAGACTGTATCAAAAGTTCTGTATTATTTGAGATATATATATATTTTTTAAGCTGTAAATTTAAAAAACGGATTTGCACCTGTGAGTTCTGATTTTGGTTTTAAGTGTTTCTTAGACACGATAGCTACAAATTAAAACTTGCAGATATAAATCTTAGATAGTCTTAACAGAAAAAGAAAAATAAGAATACAAAAATGTTTTAAAATACTAATTTTTAAGACCAGGTTGCTGTGGAACAGTACAAAAGCGGCAGAGCCCACACAGTAAGCACTCAGGAAAAAATACACTGAAAAGAATTCCAGCTTTAAACCATTATTCATTGTGAGATAAGTTCCACTTTTTTCTGTTTACATTTAAATAACCTTTATGTTGTGAAAAGGTAAACAATAGTTTGAATTTTTTGTGGTCAAGTAAAGAGTTGAAAAATCCTGTGGAAATTGACTTGGCCATTCCAAGATTATTCCTGTTCTTTGATCCAAGACAACAGATTTGCTCAAGAGGAGATGAGCTGAAGAATGAAAATCCTTTCTGTTCCCATTCGTGTGTTTTGGGAAGGATATAGTACATAGAGATATTGTACAGAAACAGTTGAGTTTTAACACATGAATGCTGGCTACTCTCCTGATCAGAGATACAGCTTCCCAATCAGATGCCCTTAATTTTCTTTCATCAGTCTTATTTCTACATTTGGCTAGAACTGCTTAGGCTGGTTTTGATTTCTTTTTCTGTTTATGATCCAAATACTTTGGAATTCAGTTGATTCCAGTATTGGGTTTGTTCCCTTCCTTCCTGTTGGCCTCAAAAGAACAAGAACGACACAGAGTGGAAACACATTGGTGGGAAAGAAAGGGAGAGCAGGGAGTCCAAATCGGGCATCTTGGAAGTGGCCTTAGACTTGGGCTGCAGTGATGGCTTGGCAACCTCATTGAACCATTTTGTAGCCAAGTAATCCTGTTTGAGTTTACAAAGGGGACTGTTTCCTGCATAGGATTTGAAAAGAAGTAGAGTTGAAATTAAGGATTGAGTGAAGCACTACTTCAGCGTTGCAGTGAGCCTGGTGTCCTCTTAGTGTAAGGTCTTTCAGAACATTTGAAAACACAGAGATACCATTAATGCTTCTTTCTCAAAAGTCCAGAAGAGATATAATCTACTGGATTTATTTCTTAGATTTGTTTAGGCTGAAGTTTGTACAGTACTCTAGATATTACAGTTCTCTTCTCTTCCGTGGGCTTTCTGCTCCAGTATTAGTCCAACCTGTGAGATGGTTTCACCCTACATAGACTCAGTCCTCTGAGTCCACTTGATGCTTGACTTTTTTTCTTTTCATCTAAAACGTACAATAAACCCTGTTCCAGTCAAAATGTTGTTCTTCCATCTTTACCTGTTAAATTTTGGCAAGATTCAGACAAACTTAACAAAGAATTTAAACTTTTTATAACACAACACTTCACTTATGTTTTTATTAAGAATATTATTGCTTTGCCAGAACTTCTGTTTTCTTTATACGTATATTTTGTGATACTTATAACTTCTGCTTTCTTGATGCTCTTCTCTCCAAGAGTTTGTTGCTGAGAATGTTTCTCTCTTAATATTTCAAATGAGGTTTTCTCCATTCCTTTCTCAAATCTTTTGATTTTTCTTTTTTTTTCTTAGCATAGTAACATTTTTTTTTACCCTGCAAGACATTTTAATCTTTCCCTGTATTTTTTCCTAGAGTCTTGCTCCATTGCGTGTGTGTGTGTGTGACAGAGTGTAAAAGTGAGAAAGAACAACTACCCTTTGTCTCACTACATACCTTCTGCTTCAAATGGAACAGCCTTCTAGCTAATGAATACAGAAGTCAAAAAAAAAAAAAAAAAAGGCTGAAAAAGGTGGTCTAGTGGTCTAGCATCCCTTCACAGGCACAGACAATTTCTCCCCTTCTCTCCTTTGGTTAATCCACTCCTCCTCCTTCCTTGTCTTGCTTTCTTGGCTTTCTTGGTTTTGTGAAAGATGCTGTTTCTGTCCCAATCACTGTACTTTAAACTTCTTACCCCAAGACGTACTTCAGTCCTAAGACTTCCTTTAGCCTGTCTTTTTTGTAGAATAGTGTTCAAATTAAGTTGATAGCTCTATGGCCATTAGCAACCAATCTGCCTCTTATAAGTACAGATCTACTTAATTATTTACAGAGCATTGTGTAAGCTTAGTAATGGAACCAATTGGAAAGAAAATGTCCAAAGAAAATCTGGGTATCATTATTCTTTCAGTGATAAATCACCTGTTATGTGTACTTCAAGATAAAGAAAATACCATGAGAATCCAAAGTAGCAGGCCCATGGCTTCCCAGATCAGTGCAGTTATAATATGTATGTTGTAGGTGTTTTATATGTTTAGCAGATATTTAGCACTTCAGATATAAAGCACTGTGATGAGAGAATCATGCACAAAAAAGACCAGAGGACTGCTAAATACTACAACTGCTTGCTTGTGCAGATAGATAGTTATTTGTGCCTATATGGCTGTTTGAGAAAGATAGACACATTCATGTTTGCATGAAATTGACTGCTAAGACTTTGGAAATCTGGCTCATAATCTATAATAAAATCTATTAATAACAGACCATGCTAAGCACTGCTGAGTCTAGTGCAAACTGAGATATGTTTCTAAAAACCATGCTTTTTTTAAAAACAAAACCTGAATAAAATCAGCCAGATTAAAATAAGTAAGTGGGGGGGAGGCAGGAGTGTATAAAAGCTAAAACCAGTTGTTCTAGGCTAATGTTGTTGTTGTACCTTCTGATCCTTGGTATCATTTCTTTTGTTTGAAAGTTCTTGCATATCTTATTCTGCCTCTCTGTTGTCTTGCCTTGTTTCTGCTCTGTTCTTATTATACCGAGTGTGCAGATGATATGGAAGCACTTGCTAACACTGTAACTTCAGTATTTTTGTTGTTCTTTAATGTTCAGCTTCTTTTCCCCCCTCCCTGTCCTCTTTAAAAAAACAAACTAAATTACTGAACTACCCCTACCTGCCATGTTCTCAGTGAGTTTGGAAGAAGGGCACACCGTGTTGCATTATCAAATAAAAGTGACAACTAGCTATGAAGAGCTATGTATTTTATGATGAAAGTTGTATAATTAGAACAGATTAAATCAAGGAAAGGAAATTTAGATTGGCGTAGTCCTTCTGATAATGGTGGTGGCAAAGTTGTAACAGTGCACTGCTGGTTTTGTACGAGCGGAAGGGGACTGATTTTGTTGGTCCAACACTAATGACCAACTTCTAGAACAAACAGTGCTACAGTCATACGTGTTCTTGTTTATTGCATTTGTGTGGCTTAAGATGTCATTGCTGCTTGGTTTTCAAGTTGTGCCTCTTCTGGTCAAGGCAGAATAACCTAAAGCTACTTTTCACTTTCAGAAGGTTTTTTTCAGTATAAATTTAAAACAGCTCTGCTGAACTGCTGCTGAAAGTATTTTAAGCAAATCTGTTGCTTCAAAATGATTTAGGAGTACACAGTTACCATCTTAGAGATAAGACACAGTAACTTATTTGCGTGGTTCAAATTTGGCTGACATATATTTGAGATTACTCTCTAGATACCCCATTAAGATGCTTCTGAAGACCACCAAGGCTGGGCTGTCATATGGGAACAGTCTATTGCATTTGTTAGCATTTCCAGCCCAGATGGAACTAGAGAGCTGGCAGAGATGTTTCTTTCTTGTTTTCTCTTTAATGGTTAAATTCTCATTTTAGTATAAGATATAGCCTGAATATTTAAAGGTTGAAGTCCATTCCAGCCAACTGTACATGCCAGACATCTACAGTCAAGCAAAATCCAAAATTTATTGCTTAGCCAGGGAAGAGTACACCTTCTAGCCTCCTCACGTCTTCCCAGCCCGCAGAGGATGTAGAAGACTCACAAAACTTGATATTAGGGTAGCTCAGATTAGTTCTAACACTGACTGTGGGCTCAATTAGGACAGTTACCAGAGCATCAGGAATACGCCAGAGAATGAATGCAGGAGAAAATCAAATCAGGGAACCCAGCAAAGTTTATGCCTTGTCCCAGATTTTCTAAACGTGCCTACAGTCTTTAATCTTGTCTCACAGTTTGTATAGTCTGTCAGGTGAAAAACATCATCAGTAATCTTAAAAGCCATCACCCTGCAGGAAGTGAGTGCTGCATCCCAGCTTACACGCTCCAAATAAGCACAGATCCTGCAGCAGAAACAGTAAAACCAAGAGACCAGCCATCCCAGGATTTGAAGCTGCCTGAAGCACAAACAGGAATCAGTAATTCAACAAAATGTGCTACAAAATAATGCGTTAAGTTTTCTTGAGGGTTTTTGTTTGTTTGTTTGTTTTTCTTCTACTGAGGGTGATACAATTAAATTAAAAGTGAGTGCCAGAAGAGTTTATTGTAGACTTTTATAGGATAAGCTATTTCTTAGCTAAAGAGGAAACAAAAACTAAGCTTAGAATAAGAAAAAGAGTTTTCTTTATAACATAATGTGATTTACTAGAAATGATCTCTGTATGACTTCCAATGGTCTAATTTCTTCCCCAGAGATCAGTTCCATTGGCAATATAATAGCAGTCATAGATTTTTTTTTTTTTGAGTGAAAAATACCATACTTGAAATATTTCTAAAAAGCAATTACCTAACGTGAGAACTGGTCAATGTAAGGGGGCAAAGGCCAGGTGGGAGTGTGAAAATGAGAGTGAGAAAATAACCTATGGGATATTATGGGGTGGACAGATTGTGATTAAATTCCAGCTGCTTTCAACAAGTTGCTGCTTGTCAGCTGCCCTGCAGTAGTTAGCCATGTGCATGTATTAAGTCCACCCTAGCTGGAAGGTGGAACATGTTAATCTGAACTTCATACAGTGGACTTGTGCCCTTAATTTAAAACATGCGAATGGCAGAATTGACATGGATGAGGAGTTAGTGCCCTGTGCCTGTAGAAAAGCAGAGGCATAGGAGTCAGGTGACATGTTCAGGGCTGTCTTGATGGGCAGCAGAAGAGCAGGAAGTAAAATTCAGTTCTCTTGAGCTGCTCTGCTTTCTGCTTTAAATACCATGAAAGTGAGCCTGACTGTAAGTTTAGTCTGTTAATACTTATTTTCATGACAAAGTGCTAAGAATATGCAAGCACATCTCCCAGATATGACATTCAGAACTATGGGATTTTCCTCCTCTCTTTCTGGTTACTTGGGCAGCTGTAGTGAAGCATCTTGGAAAAGATGACCTATCCCAGGATGTGAAGATAAATGTGGCAGTGCATGAACTTGATGTGGCACACACAGTGGGGGTCCATTTTTTTTCTCTTAAGCTGATTTAATTCTGTGGGTTTGTTTCAGAGTAACTTAGTGTGCAGTTTGACTCTCTGCCTTTTTTAAAATTCTTTTTGAATTTCAGAAGGGAATTTAAAATTTTGAATTTGGGGTGATTTACTGAGATTGCCTTCTGGGTTTGGAGCATGGTGGGCAGGGAGCTGGTCTGTTTTGTTTTGTTTTATCTTACATGCTCTGTTTAAGTAACTGTTGCCAGTGTGAAGTTACTGGCAGTGACATTCATAAAGATGAGTCTACAGCCCGGCTAGTGCCCAGCAGCCCTGCAGTCACGTTCCTTGTTTGCCCTGGAGTTCTGTGTTCTAGGGAAAGCTGCTGCCTCTCACACTTCCTCTGTGGCTTTTACATTGTGCCATTACTATGAAATGGTATGGCTGCAATTGCTGGAAGATTTGAATGGGGGTGAGGTGTGCGTGTTTTTAGTAAGGAGAGGAAGGGGTCCCATAAGCAACATGAGGATACATAAAAGGCATATTGCCATTTATGATATCTAGATGCCCACCTGGAGAGGAGAGAGCTTAGGAAAAAAATAAGACGACTGAAATTCTACCCGACTCCGAAATAAGATAAGAGTATGGTAGTGGAAGGACTTAATTGGGGAGGGCAGCTGTTACAGCACCCGGTTGTGCATATTTTATCCTGAGGCACCATTTGGTTTAATAAAATTTAGATCCAAGGCTGTCCTTAACCTATCAGTTTCTTAAGGCTTAATTATAAAGGTTGTACTTTCAAAGGACAAAAGCATTATTCATTTGTCTGTTCATGTCTTCCAGGTTTATCTTGCAGATTATGGACTTTCCTACAGATATTGTCCCAGTGGGAACCACAAACAGTATCAAGAAAATCCTAGGAAGGGCCATAATGGGACAATAGAGTTTACCAGCTTAGATGCCCACAAGGGAGTAGGTAGGTTTCTTTTTTCTTTTTTTTATTATTTTATTTCAGAGGAGTGATTACAGAATGAGTAATCAGGCTGTGTGAGCTGATGTATACAACAGAAGCAGTCTTGGGAATTGCTCAGAGTTGATCCGACCCTTGTGCGGTGACCTCTTCTTCTACCTAGGAACATTTCTTTGGTGCTGGTGAGGGGAGCGTGATTAAAACTGAAAGGCTACTGCATGTATGGTACTGGAAGATAGACCAAGATGCCTTAAGAGAAGCTTGCCATTAAACTTGATTGATTTGTGCTGGGAGTACTGGTTTGTATTTGCTGTACTCTACAGAGACTGAGGCAATATCTGTTACTGTTGCATTGCCAAGGAAAAATGTTTCAAGTCTGTGAAGAGGCCTTTATGGAGATCTGTATCTGAGTGTCACCATCCGTGTTATCGGAGGATATTTCAAGATGACATTCCTTCTGCAAGGAGAAAACCTCTTTTGAAGCCATAAAGTGTTAACTTTTGAAATCTTTTTCCAGTAGCCTTTCATATATCTTACTTATTTAAACTCACTTTGATGGTATTGGAAACACATTTGCAGGTAAATTACATACATAGTCCTTTTATTGGATATTGATTATACTGCCTTGCATTCCAAGGCAGACTTAATTCAACAATTCCCTAATTAGTTAAAGTCATAACCTATGTCTTGTATTCATTTACCATTAATTAAACCTTAGCTGTTTATTACACTGCAGTCCAAATCCAATAGCAGACCCATAGAGCCATGGAAAAGGGAATGGGAGGTCAATATCGAAAATATATGGTGCAAAGTCCCACTGATGGCTGCATTGTTCACAATCAATATGGTCAATGCAACACAACTTTCTTAGTTGCTATGTCAGCAAGACAAAAAGTCAATTCTAATGTTATGTTAGTGAAAAAATGGTGATTATTGAAAAACTTTGACTCTTAATTCGAAACAGTGTTTTTGTTAACTTTTCTTTATCCTTACCTCCCCTCCCCCCCAAGATCTTCTAAAACAAAAGGAATGGGTTTATGTTGCCAGTTTTGCTAAGATCACTGTGTCACAAGTGATAACTACAGAAATTTGTGCTTGTTAATAGCTGCTGAACTGTTACCTTAAACTAATACTTTCTAACGAGTTTTAGTTGGCACAAACAACTGTATATTATTGCTTTTTCTATTAAAAGGACCATTGACCATGTAATGTAGAGGGTCTTGATAATTTGCCGGCGCTGTTAAAACCTGCAGTCGTTTAACTCTGGTCATTAGGAAAAATGAAATAAGACTGTCAAGTATTTGCCGCTAAGACAGTTGCATGATTTCACCTGCTAAAAAATATTTTGTGGTGAAGAGGGCATCTGTTTCAGCCTCTTCTAGATCACCCAAGCATATAGTGCATTTTCTGGAGATCTGACTCTGGCTGTTTTTCCTGGTAGCGTGAGACATGTGGCTAAGTACTAGTATTTTATGTGGATGCTTTTGGAAGAATAGCTAGAGTTTGGTGTATTTGGGATTCAGCAGTTGGATAGACATAGCAATTAATTTGCCTAGTGGACATGTAGCAGGTATGTGTGCATACAAGTGTGAGTGAAGCAGCTGTCTTTAGCAAACTATGGGTTAGATTACCTCCTCAAGTGGCTGAAGTCATGGTTGAATTGGTGAAAAGTGGAGGATTCTAGAAAAGAAAATATTCAGAAAGGTAGCTTCAGTGACTTTACCCCAATCTCAGAACTAAGAAACTTTATGCTTGTTAATAGTTGCAGAGAGAAAATCTCCAAATTTTCTGTTGCTCCCGACAGAAAGGCCTGCAGAACATGGTGTGAAATCTGGCATGTTGCAGAGAATCCAAAGTATTCACGCTGAATGCCTCGGCTCCAGCTCCAGCTTTGTAACAGCCTGAATCCATTAAGGTCAAATTACCAGAGTTTCCCATTTGCAGCAGGTCTCTCAACATCCCAGGGAAAATGTGCATCTGCATTAACTCTGTGAGATTCTGCAGGTCTAGACGGCAAAACGCAGCGACTGTTTTCCTTCATCTTTTGTTGCGAGGTGTAGAGTTGTAGAGATGTTTAAGGACATTAGGGCACTGCAAGTTTTCCAACAGTTGGGGCAAAGGTCTTTGCTCAACAGTCTCTTGAACTCTCAGTTCATGATTGATTCTCTCAGCAGTCTGTCACCTACAAAGTGAAATGGGGTGCTCTTCTAAAAAGTATTTAAAGACTGCATTGACAACCTTAATTCTAGTGTTACTCAATTTTTCAGGGTGGAATAATTTTTATTTTAATGTTCTTTGAATATAATTTAATCTTTAAAAGTCATTTTACATAGATGAGATTCTTTCCAGAGGGCTTTTCTTGAGTGTATATAGTGACATAAATGTCTCAACCCTCAAAATCCCTGAATAGTACCATTTGTTGTATTGAGCTAGACACATAGGAACACTGTGACTTGCTTTGCTTTCTATTTATAAAGTAGCTATCTGAATATATAGTGATTTGAGATTCATGCTGAAATTTAAAACCAAGTTATGAATTTGTTGCTTTCCAAAGTGCTTCTTGGTGATGCTTGAAGCTGATAACCTCCTTCCATAAAGCCAATCAAATGCAATCACTTCCCACTAATTTAAATCAACACTGGTGTTTCACCAGTTAAACTGTGAGATTAACCCCGCTGCATACCTGTTCATTCCCCAAGCTCTCTGTGGAGCTCATCAGTTGTAGAGGCTACACAGTCCACTGAGATCCAGGACAGTTCCTCGCATGGACACTGCGTGGCAACACTCAGTGGTAGAATTGGTGGTCTGCATTCTTCTGGCAGTCTCTGGTAAGGGCTGAGTTGGACGTGCCATTCTTACGGCAGCTGATTGCGAATCAGCGTCTTCAAACAAGTTAGCTTAATGTATGCTGATGGCAACTGATGGTCCTGGTGGTTTGGACTTTGTGCCAGAACTGTAGAGGAATTCTCCCTGAATTAGGAGAGGCTGGGAGCAGCTGCCCTGCCTTATGTCTCGGCTCTTCATGCTGTTTTTGTTTCAGTTTTCTACGTTTTGCACAATCCACTTGCATTCTGTCCAGTGCGTGTGGGCTCTGAAGGCTGCGGTAGTGCTTCTTGGAGGCTTCCAGACTTGTCAAGTATTCAACACGATCTCAGTTACATCCCCTATCTATATCCAACGTTAACTTTGAACCAAGTCATGGACCAAGTCAAGGCTTTGCCACCGGATCTGGCCACACCATCAGCTTTCTTGTATTCTGTGGCTGGATTTCTTTGCAGCCTAACCTGTGGCCAGTAAGGGGCACTGAACAAGGTAACATTCTACAGGGCATTTTTAACTAAAACTCATTTTACTTTGATGCAAATTCCATATGACGCACAACTTCATTGTTAGTTTTAACATAGCATTCGAGGGGGAGAGTATAATCTCATATTCATTTTTAAAGACCATACTGTATAAACAGTATTACATTTTTGCTTGTTGCTTGATAATTAAAGAGAATTATATCCTCACCCAATATACATTTAAAAAATTGTTACAGTGTTAAAAAGTAATATTTGGATCAATGCATTTTATGGATTTTTGTAGATTTTCTACTCACTGAGGCATGCAGTCAATACCTAATTTCTCTGGAGATACACTGCGCTTAACATATTGAGGTTTTTTTAAATACTCTAGTCCTGTGCTTTGAGTGCATAAAACCAGTTTTAATTTGCTATCATTGATGAACATAAGAGTATGAACTATCTGTCTTGAATTCCCTCCAACACATCTTTTTGTTTGCTATATGTTTCAAGATAATTCTCCTTTTCCTTTTAACAAACATATTTCTTAATAACTGCTAGCAGTTTGGTTGTCTGTTGCATTGGATAGTGAACTTACCTAAATTCTTGCAAAACTGACACACACAGCTAGAATAACAAAAGCTACTTTAGGTAGTAGGGGTGATTTTGGGCAGGCTTAGGGGTACATAGAGCATATGACAGTTTGCATCAGGTTATTGCTTTTTTTTTTTTTTTTGTAGTTAGTGAAATCAGTTTGCGAGGAAATTTATTCACTGAGCAAAAGTTTGTGTTTTGTTTTTGGGGATTTTTTTGTTTTTTTTTTCTTATGCCCTGTTTTCAGGCAAGATAGTTACATTTGTCTTTGATGCAACCTATTGGTGAGTGCTTTGCGCCCTTAGCACTGGGCTGTTGCAGTATGTGCTCCATGAGGTCGGTCCGGGTGCTTACACACAGCGTTTGTACAGCGCAGTGCAGGCATCGGCCTGATCGTAGGGAGAGCTCTGCGGTTTCTGTTCTCATTTTCCCTGCTGCTCTAACAGAACCATTGCCTTTTGACATTAAAAACATAGCTCAATGCTTGTCCATTTTACTGTTTCTTTTACTTGCAGGGGTTCACTAGAATATATGCAGGGTTCGTTTTGTGAGGAAGGATGTGCAGGAATATTAACACCTACGCCTGGAAATAGATTCTTTCTGAACCTGCATCTCTTCCAGAGCATTTCAGCTCTAAATGGCTCTGGATCTAGAGTTATAGTTGGAGTTTGTCCATGTATATTTAGTAGTCAGAGGGAGCCTGTTGTGGTTTTTTTTGTTGGTCAGATGAATTATAGATCTGCTGCAGTTTGGTATGTGTTTCCCAAAGACTGTACGCAGGACAAATTGTAAATCAAAAAATAAAAGGAGAGTATAATGTGTGTCATGAAAAATGGGCAGAACTTTGCAGTGCAAAATAAATAAAAAGATGTTTTAGTTTTTGAATGTTGGATAGATTGGAAATATGTACCCAGGAGAAGAGGGAGCAGAAGGTTATAGTAAGTGAAAGGAGAGTCAGGCTTTGGCAAGGAGAAGGAAGAAGATCAAACAGGTTCTTAAAAACTTCTCTGTAAGTTTATTCTGTCCTGCTGAGAATGGGCAGAAGTAGCTAAAATACAATAATGAGCATCACATCTTTCCAGCACAACTGATGAGCGTGGCATGGAATTGGCTGTTTTCTTTAATTTTGGCTTCTCATTTTCTAAACCAGAAATTCCAAGTTAGTGAACCTGATAGCTACTTGTCAGCACCTTCTTGTCAGCCCCTTGAGAAGAGCACACGTGCACAGAGTTCGGAGGTGAGGCTATTGCGATTGTCCCGTACAGCTGTGGTGTTTTGAAGAGGTTTGAGGATCACAGTTTGGGAACTTGCAGCCTGTAAGACCTGCTGGCTTGCAGTATGCTCGTAAGTTAGGACAGAGGCAGGAGTGTTGCAGCTTCTGTGACTTGTGAGGTGACTTATGTGACTCCTGGGCATCCCATGACTGGACATTGCTGAGGTGTGGGCTCCTGGCCAGCCTTGATCTTGCCTTTGAAAAGACATGAGCCCGCAGGATTATGAGGCTGATACTGTTGGAGCAGCACCTCCGCGACCACATGGTGCAGCCTGCAGGGAGGTAATGGAGCTGCTGGGGAGTCCCTGTTACTCCCTGTTACGCAGAGTCCCTGCGGATGAGTTCAGGAACTCTTCCCAGGTATGCTGTATGTTTTATGCCTATCAGCCATGTAAAGAGTTGTGTGTGTAGCTTCAGGATTCAAGTTTGGGGCATTGGCCACAGTTGACGTAGGAGAAGTTGCTCATTGCCATGCCAAGGGTTGAATTCTCTGGAAGAGCTGTCATGCAAACATGCTTTTGGAACTGTTTTTTTTCTTTCCAGCATCCCATGACTGATGGTGGTTATTACGCAGCGAGTACATTAGCAAACAAAGTGCCATACTAATGATGCAGAAGTATATAGGGGGAAAGGAGAAATTGTTCCTGGCCCCTGCAAGCAATTGTCCTTGAGACTGTATGAATCTGTATAGAATGGCCTACAAGTATTAAAATTTATCTGACTTCTTTTCTCCCTTTAACCATCCACTATATTCAGTTATTTACTATCCCGCTGCAGTGAATTCCTCAGATTGACCAGGACCTGGGGGAAGAAATACTTCATTGTTTGCTTTTCTGATCTCTTCCTTCCTCCTGCCCCTAATACAGGCACCGATTTTGACAAATTCTTGTGTTTGTCTGGTTTTATCTTCTCAACCCTGAGTTAAAAAGCTCTGTCGCTTTTAGTTCATTGTAGATTAAAACACTGTGATGATTCATTTTGGACATAATTATACTTCTCCATGGTCATGTTAACAGTCTTTTTTTTTTTTTATGGGCTTTTGAATTAATGGTTATGGTATATGAGTTATATTTGTTTGCGAATTAATATGAATTTGTATGCTGATAATGACATTAGGAATTGGAGGTTCCACTGCATGTAAACACAATAGAAGCAACTAAAATGATCCTTTCTATGAAAAGTTTCCAATCTAAAGAAACAGCAGTGGGGAAATTATAGTGTAACAGTACTAATTAAAAATAATAGAAAAACATTTCATCTCTGTCGCTCATTACCTTCCCAGATCTTTACAAAGGGCTTGAGAAAGTTGGCTTAATAAGGGCCATAGAGGAAAACTCTTGTTTTTATATGGCTTGAAGATGAGTTTTGTAGAGCATTGTAGTGTTGAGAGCTTAGAGTGGCTGATGTGATATCATTTATGTTCTATTTTGAAATAGTAATCTGAATTTATATTAGAACTCAGCTAACTGCCAAATCTGGTATACAGAGAGACATAATATATTCTCTTCTCAGTGTGAATTCCTTCAGTTACATTATTCTGAGTTATTGTTCAACCCTATGCCTGCATGTTGAGTATATATGTTTGTGTTGTATATAAAACTTCTTATGGCCTGACTCTGATTTCATTGACATGGTTGTTAATTCATTAACTTCCGTGGAGTTGTTCCTGATTTATCTTTGCAGGAGTGAGTACAGAATCAGGCCTTAAATCTTCAAGTAAAAAAGTTAAACTATAAAAATACTGTAAAATAAAATATCACCAACGTGGTCCCATTAAATAGTATTTCATGAGAGACTAAAATACAAAAAAAAAAAAAAAATCCTGATGAATAGGAAAGTAGAAATCAGATATCTACTTAAAAAAAAAAGTATTTAAATATTTTAAATAAAAGAGAATTTGATTTAAATAAGTATTATTTTGAATATATACTCCTATAATAGTGACAGGTTATCAAGTGGAATTGTTTTGTTATTGTGTGGCTATCGCATTTAAAATGAGGCCAGACTGTGTTCTTGCAGTTCATGTTTATCGAGAACTCTTGTAATCTCAAATTGTATTAGCAGACTTTTTTTCAAATAAAAATACAGTTGAAATAAAAGTATTAGGATTTAATATGGGATGAAAATCTATTCCATTGTTCATAGATCATATTAATTCATTAAATATTAGTTAGTTTGTTTGTTTATTTATTTGCAAGGATCAAAATTATTTAAAAAGTTGAGGAAGCTAGCACCTCTCATACTGAACCAAGAAAGCAGCAGGGAGAAAGCTAGTATAGTCAAATAATCAAATGTTGACACTTTCATGTGGATCTATGAAAAACACATGTAAATCTCTTTATGTAGTAAACATTTTGGGGGATCTGATAGATAAAGTGATACGGGAATTTACCATCTCTTTGTAAAACACGTTGCCTTTGTTTTTAGTGAGGTATGGCTTCGTTACGTGTATTACTATTTATTTATTTATTGTCTTCAGCTGACTACTATGGCATTAGGAACGCATTAGTAAAGTCTTACTTGCACGTGTTCCTGACGTAGTAGTCAGGAAATGGACAAAAGATCTAAATGTGAATTAGAAGGTAGTTAGACATGGCCAAACTAAGTAAACTTTACTCTCTGGGGACTCTTTCATCAGCCAACCAGTTATCTTAGGCTGGCTTCTGAAATCTAATTGACTTACTGTTATTTACAGCCTCATATCAATTACTCCCTCAGTGAAAAAAAGTGGTCTAGTGTAATTTTGATAATTTTTTTCAAAAGGCCACTTTGTATGTAGCCCATCCTAGACAAACAGGTGCCAGAAAAGCGTTTTGTGAAAATTAGAGGATCTGCAATCAAAAATGCTGGCTTATATGGTTCTAATCTGGAATTGCCATAATGGAAAAAGGAGTTGTGAACACATGTGTATGAATAGAATTGTTCCACAGTTAACAGGAGATTTATGACTGGAGAAATTGCTACAGAGCAGCAAGTGGTAGAGATTGTGTTTTTATTTTAATATGAGAGCCAAGTCTTGCATTAGGACATTGTTGAATCTAGTGCAGAAAATAAATGACACCCAGGGGATGGTGTAGCATTCTGTTAGATTGAAGGGCCTTTAATAATCCGATAGCCTAATAGCAGTTAAGATAGAGAATGTGTAAGAACTAATCTTGTCTTCTGCTTTTATAGTAATGTGTGTACGGTAACAAGAAACAGTTATGATATGTTGGCACTGTAGCTTTTAGCGGATGACTTCTTAAATTAAACGGTAAGTTTGCTGAGTGACTTTCTGGAATTTATTTAATGAAGATCCATAAAATATGATATCTGTTTACATCTGGATTAACAGCACTATGCCCTACTACTAGTCTGTACTCTAGCAAAAAAGTACCAAACAAATCTGAAATCTTCTTTCATTCTTGGAGAGCTCAAATTCATTTTGGGAAAGTATAAATTTAATTTTTATGTCTATTGTATTTTAATCATGATTAACAGTTTCTATATTAGCATATTCTATATTGTCCTGTCTCACAAACTATAGGCTGTAAGTCAACTCTGCGCAAAGAAATATTGCAGCAATTGGGTGTGTTTTATTTTTTTAAGTTTGTTTTACTCTGAGCAGCAATAAGCAATAGTAATTCTATTAGTATTGTACTTTTTTTTTTTTCTTGTAGAAGTCAATCTATAGATTAACTTAAGTCATCTGTTTTTCTGTACAGGAGATAGTTGGGCATGGCATTAATTTTTGATAGTATTATTTCTATTGTGTTCTATAGTCAGTATATCTGTTTGGGCTGTTCAGGAGGAGAGTAAGTTGTTTCTGAAATAACTTCTTTTCTGGAAACAGTAGTGGTAAGTTTACCTAGGACTTGCTAAACAGCAAGTGTATTTTAACCTGTGCTACAACTCTGTCTAAACAAACTCTTCATGGCGCTTGTAAGCAGACAACTTTGGTGTGTAAATGTACACTAGATGGCAGTTTTGTCATATCTTCCAAGTTCAAACAGCTCTGTAGTAGAACAGGAAAGGCCATCAGTGTTTAGTCTGCACTCACAGGGTCCCTGCATGACCAGTGTGGACCCCATGGACTTCCTGGAACATGTGTTAGCAATTTAGCAGCAGACATTTATTTCTTTGTTTTACTGCTTGGCTCTTTGAGAAAGTGTTGGTACTCAGTTATGGGCTGTCTGGATCATGTCAGAGGCCATGGGGATCAAGTCCATGTGACAGGCCAGACTGAGGAAGGATGAAGCTGGAGGAGGTGAGGAAACTGACCCTTACTTCAACAGTAACAAGTCGCTGCCTGTCTGTGGACTGTGGCCAAAAGCCTGGGCGTTTTAGGTCTAATACAGCTGAACAAACAAAACACTTTGCCCATTTGGCTTTTTCATATTTCATCAACAGTAGTTCAATCAAAGTCTTTTCTGTTTGCTAAGAATTGGTTCTTATTCTTCATCTTTTTTTCTCCCTTTCCCCTCCCTCTTCTGTTTTAGCCCCATCTAGACGAGGTGACCTTGAAATCCTTGGCTACTGCATGCTGCAGTGGTTATGTGGGAAACTACCCTGGGAGCAGAACCTGAAGGACCCTGTGGCTGTCCAGACTGCGAAAACAAAGTAAAAATAAAACAACACACACATGCACATACTCTATCATTTACCAAAAGAGATCCGAAATGGAATTTCAAAGACAGCTCACATCCTGTAGGATATCACCTCACATGAAAGCTAAAACAATTTTCCTTAATTAAGAGAGATGTTAGAAGCTGTTAAAGATGCAAACTCTGTATGCATCTATACCGTTTTGCACATGTTTATGTATGTACTGCTGTGGAGATGTGATGATAAATGCACAATACACAGTCATTTCCTCCACTACATATCTTTTAATACTCTTTTTTTTTAAAGAAACAATGTTTGTGAACAAGAGTATGCCTGATACTGTGCATGTGGAAGGACGTTATAGACTTCCATTAAACTTCATGGGTGCTTGGTAGAGACCATGGTACAAAAGTCCCTTGAAAGTTTTCTTTCACATGTGCATTTAATTTATTTACCTTTCTATTTGATACCTATTTTTCAGATGTTTTCATGTAGGTTTTTTAATGCCATATAAGCTGACTGCCGTTATAAACATTTAAATACCAAAATAATAAAGAACTTGCTTAGAATCTTTTCTTTTTCCCAGCATGACTCATTAGAGCTTGCTAAAGCAACAGAGTGTATTAGTGTTTTCTTTCACTGCTTTCACAGTTGGGACTTGAGAGAGTTAATTGCATGTGGTACAGTGTAGCCTGTAGAAGGATATACAGAAGAGTAGTTATCCATAAATGTAACATCACAATTGGAGAAAGCAGCAAACTTTTAAGTAGGGCAAGTCACAACAGAGGTACACAATAGGGATAGCTGATCCACAGAAATCAATCTGCAAATTCAGTGTGGCATCGGCTCTCAACAGAGAAAAAGGTTAGCCTGCAGACTGTGGATAATACAGATTGCATCTGTAAATGTTGACATCGTATGTTATGTTTAATATTTCTCCTTTAGAAGTTCTGATCATTACACAACCCCCTGCAAGGTAACACTTATACAATTCAATGTTAAATCAATTTAATCAATCAAGCTGCTTCACTAATTCTTCCCTTGCAGTTAACCCTTATATTGCTCGTATTTCCAGAAAGCCAACTAAAGAGATGATTAGGAGGAAATGCACAGAAAATGATACAGATTCCATTTAGCAGAAATATCCTCTTAGCATAATAAATTATGTTCCTTGGCATTAGATGATTTGCCCAGGTCATTCCCTTTTACTTAACCTGATTTTTCTGTGCCTATACTGTTTTAGAAGGCCAGAAGCAGGTGTCAGGATACATGTACATAGCCAGTTGCTTGCAAGTGGGTAAGTACATTACCAGCACAGGCAGGTCCCTTCTAAGCACTCCAGTCCTTTGCTGTGGAGACTGTACGATTGTGATGAGGAAGGGACTAGGACAGCTGGAAGGTGGAGTGCAGTTGAAAAGCAGAAGCCAGAACGGGACCTCCAATTCTGTTGTTTACCATTTACCTCTCCTCCTTCCCCTATGATTTCTTAAGTCATTCTTTCTAGATGAAACTAGAAGCAGTCGGGTGTTGAGGCAACTGTACTAAAGCATTGGGCATTGGAAAGGCAATATTTAAGGATTTCTGCTGGTAAACTTGATTTCAGAAGTTCTCATGTCGTTCCATAATTGGAGGGGATGCTCCATTTGAGTTAGGATTTTCAATTTTGGGAAAATGAAATACATTTAAATGTACACATTTTCCCTTAATTTAGCTTGGATTCTATTTCTGAGGCTAAAAAACAACTCCTGGTCAGACCAAAGGTCCATGTAGCCTAATACCCTGTTTTGGGGAACGGTCAAGAGTGGAAGGTCTTGAGAAGAATACAAGAGGAGCTCAATTACCCTTCTCATAAACCATGTGATTATTGCAATATTTGAGATTACTTTTGTGTTTATTATATGGGAAAATGAAATCACTGTAGTATAAAGATGTACATTCCAAGTAACTACATGTTAAATAATCCCATTCCCCTTTGCACTTGTTACAAAATACAAAAACTGCATAGGGGGCTTTACAGGGTATTTTTCATGGACCCAAACTTTGCGGTGTCCCTCAGTTACCACAAAAGTAGGTCTTGGGACAAGGCATACTCAGTGGACTTGATTCTGCATATTTCTCCTGTTGGCAGAACTTGGCTGAAATTAAGGTGTGGATGAAGCCAGTGTGTACCAAACGAATTAAATTGAAATGGCTGGCTAACCAGGTTATGGAATCGAAGGCTATTAGCTTAGGTCCTCCAATTTTATGCATTTGAGAACACATCCTGTTACTGGTGGATGGAGCTTTATGATTCCTTTAAACAAGGAAAACGTGGGATTTTGAGTCTAAATAGTAAGTGGGAGGAGGAGAAAAAACTCTGTACATTTGTATACTTCTACAGCTGTGCAAAACACAAAGCAGATACTCTCGTGCGTTCTTTGCCTCATAAAAATGTAGATACATTTAGACCACAAATAATACTTCAGTAATGTTGCATCTTCAAAAAAATGAAGACCTATGGTGCCACAGTGACACTACGTAACTTAAGTTGTATCCTATAATTGTGTTAACAGCTAGACTGAACTAAGAGATTTCATTCCCTCAGAGCAAGGGGGCTTGTGCTGCTGCAGGATCCTATATGTGCTAGAAAAGCACTGCAATTCACATCTGCTCTAAGATGAGAGGTACCGTTACTTCATCTGTTTTTTAGGACATGTTTTTTTCTGAGCTGCAGTGTACTGGGCTATCTCTGGTTTTGAACAGATAGAAAGTAGATCTGTGGTCCTGCATCTTCAGTTTATAAAGCTGGATTTGTGGCTGCTTAACCTCCCTCTCTCCCTTTCTCCCTGCCTTGCCTGTTTGTAATATTGACAGCCATCACCCAGCTGCTCATGAGCAATATGGCAGAAAGAATCTGATGTTAAATGACTACTAGGCAGACCAGAACCGCTTCTTAAATTTCAAAAAGCAAATATTAATCATTAAGCTGAAACCAGAACAAGCAATTTAAGCTCAAAGGGTTTTTTTTCTTTCTAGAAAACTTAAAACATCTGCAAAGAAAAACTTAATGCAAGTCTAGCTGTAAGTCTAGTCTTGCTGAAATCAGCAGCCTCCAAAGAGTTAAAAATATAGCTGGTAAGAGGAGACTTTTTTAAAAAAAAAGCAGTACTGTGAATCATTAGCTATCCCGGAGGTCCACTCCCTTTGGAATTGAGACTTGCTGTCTTCCCAGATCCCAAATGAAGGATCACCTGCTCCAGAACCACATTAAACTGCTGCATTCTCATGTTGTTTCAGACTTATGGATGAGCTCCCGCATTCAGTGACGGAATGGGATTCTTCTGGAAGCAAATGCAGTAAGTGTGCTTACAGTATGTACCATATAGCTCTTTAGTCTGCTATGAAAAATATTTAAATGCCTTACTCTGTTTTGGGGGAGCAGAAGAACAGTAAAAGTATTACAAAATTAACCAAGCCTTCTGTTAAAATAATGAACTTAATCACCAAGTCCTGCACCCTAAGGCAAATGGCCTGAGTCCATGCAGTATTACTGGGCTCTGATCTTAGGGCAAACCATAGTGTGCAAGCAGAAGTCATCCTTATGGGACCCCTTGAAATCACCCCTGCACACCAACCTTTGCAGTATCACAGTTGTCAATATAAGCATCCTAAAGATGAGGATGAGCACTGGGGCCAGACTGGCAGGTGAGCGCAGGCCAAGCGGAGTCTTCAGGGCAGCTTACAGGCTGCTGAGTATTCTCTGTGAGTGGTCTAGGTCTCCCATCCATCCTAGCTGAGCCTTTTCAGCCTTTCCCCTTGTTCTTCTCTAATGCCTGTTTGATTGACACTGTCACTGATGCGTTTTCTTGCTCCTGCCCTTTTTATCTGGTTTCTACCTTCTGTTTTTGTCTTGTATCACCTTCTTGATTTCTTATCTCATATCTGAGTCAGTTGCACCTAGACTTTCCTAATGCATGCCTCAGTTATTGCAAGCCTAGAGGGGCTACCTTGGGTCTCAGCTTCTCCCTTCCTCTTTTCCGCCCGTGCTCCTTTTTTAAGTCCTGTCCACATCCTCTCTCTCCTGCCCTAAACTTTCCTTCCTTTTCTGTCTTCCTGTGTTTAGCTGTTGCGTTAGTTAAGTCCTGAGAAGGCAGCTGCAACTTCTTTCCCGTAGATGGAAGAGCAGAGACCACGGATGAGGTTTCCATTGTTAGCTTCTTTCCTACAAGGTTAGGATGTCATTCTTGCCGGATACTGGAGTACAAGTTTGGTGGTGGTAGTGGGCTTTAAATCTGGGGAAGAAGGGAATTAGTAAAGAAATGTCTGCATACACAGTGCTTGAAGATATATTCTGTATTAAATATGGTATTAAGATAACAGATAGTACAAAATACACCTACCTCATGAATGGATGCATTTGGGCCAGTTTTCTTTTATCCTGTTTGTGTAACATCTGGCAGTACAGTGGACTGGCTTTTGATATATATGTATGCAACAGAAGAATTCAGCCTGCAATATCTGTACTAGAGCTATATTTAGCTGATAACATGGTACTTATGTAATACTTACTGTGAGATTATATACGTCAGACTCATTAATTCAGAGCATAATTTAATTGAAGTCATAGTTCTGTTGACTTTAGTGGAACTGGATCAGACCATGTATAAGCTTATTACATTTTAAGCAATTTTAGCTTGAAGGGTTGTTTACTGCAAGAAGAGAAGGTAAATTTCTGGTCCTTGTTGAATGCTGGTGATTCTACAATACATGATTCTATAGCCAAGATACTTAATGCTTTATTGCAGGAATTTTTTTTTCCTGCTACTTTCCTGTATTAGCCCATAAACAATTACTAAGTAGATGATGCAGACATTAGGGCTAGATTTTCAGCCCTTGCAAGTGGTAGTACAAAAATCTTGATCCATCTCGTCTGTGGTGCGTGCCATATAGTGACGTATCTGAGCGCAGTCAGATTGCACCTGGACTTTCATGACCATCTCTTCATTGTTGCTCTGTGCCTAGAGGCTAGCTTGAGCCGCTGAGTTCAACCTGAACTCTTGTGCCTGAAATGCTGCCTTTACTGTTAATGTTCCCACCAGAATTCTGGAAAAAGGGGACTGCCAGCACAAGGGCCTCCTTTGACCACTGTTTTTTACATAATTTCTTCATTAAATGAGAATGCTATCCCTGCAGGAGAGAACTGAATCTAGTACTGGCATATCAGATCTTAGCTCTGTGTAATCCAAGATTTTAGGAAACAGTGACTATCTTAGAAATGTAAGTATCTGGAAATAGTAAGCACCTGTCTACAAAGGTTTATTGCATAGTATATTAAGAGTTTAAAAAAACAAATGAATGTATGGTTTGGCTTGTCCTATGTTTCCTGCACTGAAATAGTACAAAAGTAACCCAGAGAAAAAACCTTTTGGTTTAGGGAAAACACTGAGCTTCCCTCAAAGGCAGTATCTATTTTTGATCTATTCACTTATTTCCATGAAATTTGTGTATTTGAACTTTTGGAATGCTGGTGTATTACATAAGATACATTCACAATGTACATGCATATTTAATAAAACTTTACTTATGGACTATAACAGATGTTTTTTCTCCACACATTTTTCCTAATAGTATTATTTCTGCCCTTTCAGCAGCTTCCCTGTCTCTAGAAGTACTCAGTAGTGATAGCAAAATAATGCTGTTATTAGGCTGTATTAGAACTTACTCTCAAAAACAATATATGTCCAAGTATTAGATGTAAAAAATAATAATAATAATAAAAAAATTTTGCTTTTCTCCAAAGCATTCAAGGTACAATATCTATGCTAATTAAAATACTGTTTTTGAGAGTATTCAATATTTAAAAGGATAGTATGATCTATCAAATATAAAATGCTTCTATTTTAGAATGAACTGTGAATATTTGTCAATAAAATATTTTGATTAACTTTTATACTTGTGGACTAGCTTTCAGTAGCATACAAATTAGTGCATTTCTATAACAAGACATAGCACTTAAAGGTTAGCTGGTTTATCCAAATCTTATGTTTTTGCTTTTCCCATTTCAAAAAGACAAGATACTGTCAGTTCTACATTTTGAATGTTGTCTTCAGCTGAAATTTTGTCATCTTGTTTGGCAGTGTAGCATTGGCATCCATTTTGGAATTAAAACCTTTCTAAAGTTCTAGGTTTACACCAAGTGAAACTTACATTTAAAATATGCTCCACAGGTGAAATATCCAAGTTTCTGGCATGTGTTTATGGATTAGCTTATGATGAAAAGCCAAAGTATCAAGTGCTAAAGAAAATCCTGCTGGATGGACTAGAGTCAAGTGGAACTCGCTACGATGGCCCTCTGGAATTTTCCACCGCAGGATGCAGTGGACTAAATCATTGTGCTTCTAAAATGTCAAAAGTAAGTAAGACAGTTCTGGGATTGTCTTCTGAAATCTCCTGCTGGGTGGTTGTCTCTCCTTTTGTAAAAGAAGAAACAGTTTAAGATCTCAAAATGAGACTGACGCAGCAGTTCTTTTGCCTTAAATACACCATGTTTGTTAATTCCTGTTTCCCCTGGCTTTGCTAAATAGTGGGATGTCAAACCTTAAGGAGGAAGAACTGTCATGAGTCCTTTTGACCTACAGCCTCTCACTTCAAAGTAGTAGGTCTGTGGAGAATCATGTACTTTCAGGATAATGGGGAAGTCAAGGACTTTGTTCACTAACTTCTTGAAGACAAGCCTGAATGCCAGGTTTTTCTTTCTGACCAGATTAAAAGCAAAGTTGCCATTATTAGTGAAAGCATTTAATTCATTTTCTTGCTTTTAGACTGTTCTTTGTCATTTGCCTTTATATTCTTACAGCCACTAATCTGAGGGATGTATTATTCTAGGATTTAACTGTTTTATTGGTATGTAGTGCTATATGATGTACTAACAGAGTTTTAAAGCTGACAGCTATCATGTTATGTTTTCCCTTTGTATTTTTAAGTCTGAAACTATACAGTTAATAAAACCTCGTTTTAATAAGTGGAGATTGATGTAATTAGCAGCCTTACTGGACCTGCTGTGAAATGTCAGTCCCATAATACCTCTGCCTTGAGACTACCCATATGCAAAAGCCCTGCTTCTTCCTCTGATGCGTGTTCAATAAGGCAGGGTCAGGGTACCATTCATTTTTAATATTTCTTATGAACTTTGGACCATCACAAGTGTACGTGAGCCAAGAATGCAGGATGCAAACTAATGTGACTGATAGGCTGCTAGATGAATGGTGATTCAAGTATCAGTGCACAGATGGTTCTGATTTGCTGAGTTTTGTAGCTGCTGCAACTGAAGACATAAAATATCCTTCTAGTCATAAATTAGCTCTTTGGAAGCAAAACCTTGGCACCAGAGCTTTACAACCTTCAATTAGTAGGGAAAGAAGTATTTGAATGACTGTGGTATTGACATCTGTAGGCCTGCATAGTAATCATTCCTAATAGAAGAGAATATCTGTTTGAGGGGGTTTTGCATGGCTAATTAACCACCAGTGAGAATATGTAATTTTTTCATGATCTCCTGATTGTCACCTTTCTCTCATGATACAATTACGTTTTATTGTAGCAAGTGCCTCACAAACCAATTGTCAGCACTATTTACGTATTACAGAAGGCAGAACAAAAGTTCATGTTTAATAAAAAGCCACTGGATTTTGATCTTGGTAATTAGAGATACTTATTTTAGCAATTTTATTGACTTGTGTTATCATTTTTTTTCATTTAATAAAACCAAAAGCTATTTCAGTGTCAGTACTTCCCTTGCTATGATGGTCACCACTTAATCTCCACTAATTTGAGAAGCTTTATTTTTATTTATTTTTTTTTAAGTTCGTACAGTTTTTTGAACTTAATTGAAATATCAAGTAGTTGTTAACTTACCCAACTGATCAGGTTGGATTTCCAATTCACAAGAATGCTTGATTACTTAGAATCAGATACTGAATAGTAAATCTAATTTTTTTCCCATTTGTGAACAGAACAGAATGCATAACCTGTCATAAAAAAGATGCTGAACCAACTGTGTGAAGATTAATCCCTTTGCTTTTTTTAATAACTAAATGTCTGCTTAAAAAACAGTAAGATGTAACAGGTGATAGGAAAAATTGCAGATAATCTGGAAATATCAAAATTAGAATTTTACTCCAAGTTTCATATATAAACCTGAAATTTAAAAGGAAAATCATTCTGATGTTTGAAAAAACCATCATTCTTACATAGTCATACACACACTTTTAGATTATTAGTGAAAACTAAATAGCTAGATTGTTGGACTAAAGATTTATTTTACTGATTGGCTCTGATCAATTCACTGATTGAAAGGAATGTGTTTTGTTAATTTTATCTCTGAGCCTCAAAGCACAACACTTTCTGATTCGTTCAGGTATTTTGCCTGGCCTAAACCTTGGCCTAAAATAGTATAGTGGCATAAAGGATGGATGCTGAACTTTCAGATTGTAAGAGTTGTTGTAGCACTTGCTGTTTGCAATCGCACAACCCCACTTAAAAATCCACGAGTGAGAAGTGTCAGTTATCCCCCCTTTTGTTCCTTAGGCCGAAGCAGAATTATTTTTGATGGCCAATAACAAGATCGGAGAGAGCCTGCAAATTACTAGATCTAGGCACCTAACATCACTTTTTTAGAGAGATTTTTTTCATGTTGACTCTCTTGCTTCTTGGAATAGTTAGAATGCTCCAGCAGTAACCTGCTTTTGCAGTATGTTTCTTTAGCTAGTTTTGCTTACTGGGAAGAGTTTCCTGTCACATTCACTGCAAAACAGCTACAGAAAGATTTCTAGGGTTATTCAATAGACTTGAGGAGCACTTTAATGAAGCTTCTTTACTAGTCTGAATGGAGAGAAAAATGCAAGTAGAGCAGATAACTGAATTTTCTTTAAATCTATTGCCATTTTCAGAAAAACCTGATTTTCAGTCTGTGGCTACTGGCCTTGGAGTATATTCAAGGCCTAGTGTGCTTTGGTGCTACAGTCCTGAAAGTGTTCATTGACAGAAAAGCACTTCCCACTGCATCTCTTCATTGCACTGTCTGTAGTTATCTTAGGTTTGACTCTTTTCATCTCTGCCCCTCGCATTCCCTTTTCCACCTCTCCTTTTATTCACCAAACACTTCTCCTATTAAAGAGAGAACCTAAGAGTAGTAGGAGCCACTACAAACAATCCACTGTTGCCTCACTTGAGCAAGATCTGACTTAGGTGACCTTTGTGACTCCACCTGTACCAGTTTGGTACAGGAAAGAGATGATCTCTGTGAATTCCCTTCTGAAGACCAGTAAACACCCATAGGTACCAGGAAGCAGATCCTGTAACACGAGTTCCTTGCAGATGATGTCAAGAGGAACTGCTGCAGATCGTGTACTTCAGGATACAGCTCCCTGTATAGTACGTGAATCTAATCTTGACGTGACATAAAAGGAATAACGGTGGTTACGTCCTGGCTCTTTGTTTCAGTTGCACACCAAACACAGATGATAAAACACGGAGTTATTTCTCAAATTTGTTTACCAGTTTTTGGCACTGGATAAATCTTTCAGCTTTTTCACCTACAGTGAAAGTGCTAGGATTATGGCCAAATGAAATAGGGTAAAGCCAGCTGACTAGCTGCTAGATTTTGTACATTTCATTTAAAAAAAAAAATTTACATCAATACCGACTTGTAGTTTTTATTAGTATAGAATATGGTAATCTTTAGGCATAGAGTAAATATTTTCAGAAATGCTGTAAGTCTTGTTTTGAAAATGCTTCAGTCATTTAAAGCATGTACCTGATGTGAAGATGCTGTGAAGAGTTACTGGAGTTAGCTGTCAACAAGACTATCAGTTCTTGCACGATGCAGTACAGTGCTATGCAGAGAAAACAGCTTGGGCCCCAGAATTCAGATAACTGTCAGTGTGGCACTGAAGCTCACCTAACTAATTCCGTTTCTCAAGGCTATCTACAATGTTATGTCCTGAGTTAGACTGTTTGAAACTAGCTTCAGTTACTCAAAACAGATGCACCTTTATGTTTCTAAACATTAATAATTTTCACAGAGTAAAACTATGGATTATATTCTTAAAAGCCCTTTTGGATTAAACAATAGATACAAGTGCCCACTAGCATTTTCAACAGTATTTAGTTTGTGCAATTTCTATCTCCTGTATGCATTTAATTTGCAGTACAAAAAGGAAGCTTATTACTTCATTTTTAGCTGCTACATTCAGATGCAGCTGCTGCATAGAGGACCATATGCAAACATTACAGTTACAGAGTTATTAGTGTGCCAGAAGTACCAAAGGCATGTGGCATACAGCCTGTGTTTTGGCTACATTTGTCTTCCAAGTTATAAAAGCCAAAAACAGACATCATTTGATACTTAGTGCTTACAGCAGCACTGGAAAAGAACTTGCATTAACTCATGCAACTATTCAGAGCATATTCCCCATTACATTTTAGAAGACTGTAAAAGAATATAAGACTTCATTCCTAAATTAGATTACCTGAGTCTGAGGACTTAGTGATTATCTTGTTTTAGACAGTTTTGCATTTGACTCATTCCAGTGATAAGGAATGTTTTCCGCTCTCCTGAATAACGATACAAACAGTGATGTATTGGCATTGTTCCCATTAAAGGTTATTAATTAAGGTTTTCAGATTTGTAACTCTGAGTTTATTTTGTAGCATTCTTCCCAAATACAGCATAGCTCTTTGTACTGTTTGAAGAAAATATTTAATGATAATTAAAATGCTAAAAACAATTCTTTTCAGAGCGATTGTTTAATCTTACTCTCATTTTACATTTTTGGTACTGAACTTAAAACATTCCTCTTTGTGAAACACTGAGGGATTTTTACTATACAGAATTGTTTACTGTACATCAACAGGTCCGCTTACCAAAGCCAATGCCAAAACCAGTTCAACAGAAGCAAAAAAGGATGGAAGGTGAAGAATATGTCTGTCAAAACAAAACCTGTACTGGAGTAACACACACACAACTCCAAGAAGAAGAAAAGCCAATTAAATTAAACACAACACTTCACCAAAGAGAGCCTCAGCAGGTGAGGATTTTGGCACTACAGTAATGCATGAAGTCCCCGGAGAGGCTATCTGTTTTATAGTTCAATGCCTGCCTTTTTGGGGTGGGGGAGTCCTTAAAAAAAAAAAAAAAGAAAAAAAGCCAACCCCTAAGTTGTAAACAACAGAAGTTGTCATATGCTTACTGGATTGTACTATTCCAAACCTAAAACTCATTTTCTTTTTTTGTAAAGCCTAGGTAATAAGTGCAAACAGGGCGCTAGCCTCACCTGTCTCAAACCTGACAGGTTCAAGGATTGGAATGGTACCTGTGACAATTGTGAACACTTGAATTTTTTTCAATATACAGAATTACTATCTGTATATCAACAGGTTCATGTACCAAAGCCTTCACCGAAACCAGTACAACAGAAGCTAAACAAGACGAAAGATGACGACTCTAACTGCCTAAGCAGGCCCCATGCTCGGATAACACGCAGCCAATTCCAGGCTGAAGAGAAGCCAATTAAATTGAACGACATGATTCAGCAGCCTGAACTGCAGAAGGTGAGGTTTCCGGTGCTACAGTAGAACAGACGTGACACACTGTGAAAGAAAGATCAGCTTTCTTAAAAATAAATACTTTTTTTTTTTTAAGGCTACAATAAATGTATGCAAACTACGTTTGCTATAAACGGTACAAGTTGGTATATGTATATGCTTGAGCAGGGGGGTTGGACTAGATGATCTCCAAAGGTCCCTTCCAACCTTGACCATTCTATGATTCTGTGTAATAACAAAGAAAATACATGTTTGCTTGGTCATATTATTTCCAAACTAAAATTCATTTCAGTTTTTTCTATAGTTTGGTAGTAAAGGCACTGCGCTTTCAATATTGCAATGGTGTATCTGTCCAAGAGATAAAAGTATTGGGATGACAGTGGAAACAGTAGTCTCCTTTTATGGTCACTGTTGGTTTTTCTGGTAGAAACTTACTTCTTCAGTAGTTTCCTTTTCTAAGTAGTGGAAAACTTTATAGCACTCTTAATTGAGTAATTGAATTCTTAAACAGTAATCTTAAATTTTGACTTCTTAATCTGAGGATTTTAGAAGTTAACTCACTCAGCTCAACTAGTTTTGGTAATTACTGCATAAGAAGGTTGAATGAGTATATTCAGTCTTACTGTGCAACTGTACTTTCCTAGGGAATAAAAAACACATTCATCAAGGTTTTAGTAAAAATAATGCAGAATAAAGTTCATCTTAATAAACATAGTCTGTTCCTTCCTTTTCTTTCTGTGGGATTTAAATATATTTTAACATGGAAACTCTGCCCTGTTTGCTTCCTTAGTATAGAAAGAAATCATCATCATATAACTATTTATTAAGTACCAAAAAATGAAACTTTAAAAGGTAGCTTTATTATTAATCCAGAATTCTTTGCTTCAAGCAGTCTGCTGATCACTGCCTGGAGACTCCAGTACAAGGTAGGAGAGTGAAGCAGGAAAAGCACAGCTGTACCTGAGAGCATCAGGCAGTAAAGTGGTGAGCAGAACAATTTTTGGACATGTCTTGGCTGACAGGTAGACAAATTATGAAAAGTCTCTAGAGTCCTGACACACAGTAAAGAAAGACTGAAGGTAGCAAGTAAGACTTTGTTTTTGCATGAAGATATTCTAGTGCTACTTGATAGTCCTCAATTAGCAAATTAAAAAAATTAAACATATATTAAAATTAAACATTCCCCTCACCCCCTAAACTCTTCCTTCCTGTATACTTTCTACAAAAGCTACTTTAGTCTTAAGTAAGAGGTGGGTATAGAAAGAGAGCCGTATTTGGGTTTTCTACCAGCAAGGCAGGAAAAAGAGCCGATATCCTGGTACCTTCCCCTGTTCCACTTGAACAGCAGGCACACAGCATGGCTTGCAGATCTTGACACTGGAGAGTAGCTTGGGGGATCTGTGCTTCCCTCCTCTTTGGGGGAGGAAAAAAAAAGTACATTTTGCAGAAATGGGACCAATCATGGGTCTAGCATTTAGATTGTGTGTTTTGATTGTCTTTCTGAAGTAAAAGCCACTGTTCAATATAATTAATAATGCTGTGACTAAGTAGAATAGTTCTGTAGTACTCATCCAATATTATGCATAAAAGGGGAGAGTTAAAATGGATGTCAGATTAAAATTAAGATATTCAAATCTGGAGAAGGAAGAAAGGCCAGGATGTTGTTTTTTCTGTATTGCAGGCTTCCTGTTTATCCCTTTCCCATAATTTAGGGGATCAGTACAGGAAAGATAAAAAGGAAATTTTGGAGTACTGACATTAGGTAAATTAAGAGGAGTACTTCATGCACAAAGGGGGAAAAGAAACAAAGCTTAATGCAGCAACATTTTAAGTACCATATTGCATAAACAAAGGGAAAACAGAAAACAGTGTTTCATATATGTAGGTTGAGTACAACCATGGCAACCAAGGAACGTTTCCTTCAAACTCTAATAAGAATATGTGATGTAGAACAGAGGGAAGTCTTTTTGGTAGCATTTTGAAAGAACAAAAGAGGAACCAGGTTTGATGGACCAAAATTGGTTGCAAGAATGTGCATGTGACCTCACTGAAGGCAGGGTAAGCATTAGCACAAGCGGTCTGGAGTGGTTGGGGACTGGGTAATGCTGGCCTGGGAGAAGGATACTGTACCTGCCCCAGCAACTAGACGCCGTGCATGTCATGCATACCCCAGGGAGCAATTCCAAACACTTAGGTTAGGCAGCTGCCCAGAGAAGTTCACAGCAGGCGCCTCACTGCAGCTTAGACAGTTAGTTAGATGGGATGACCACTCTTGTTGCCATTAATAGATGATGCAGCTAAAGGACTGAACCCAGAATGTGGAGAGAGAGTTGTACTCTTCCTCGTCTCTCTCTTGAGGGAAGCCCATCCAGAAAAACATCACCCAGCTGGGACAGTGACAGGATGAGAAGAAAGACTTACAAGCGGGTCTGCTTAGTAAGGCAGCTGGAAAGCAGTTACAGTCTAGGTATAAAAGAAAAGGAGAAACATTTCTATGCTGAAAAGGAAATACCTGAATGAGAAGAGTGAGAGAATAAGAGTAGGACAGTTGTGAAAGACCTGACAGCTAGCAAAATGCAAGAGAGAAAATAAGGAAGTCATAGTAACATATAAAAAAGAATGGGGAAACAAACAAACAAAAAAGCAGAGAAGAAAAAACCTTACAAGCTGCCCTTATGCTGGACATCATAGTATCATTTCTATATGGCAGTGCCTGTTTTTCATTACAGGAAAATAAACTGACACACCTGTATGTCACTAATCTGAAAGAGGAATAAAGCACTTTGATAGGACACAAAATTCCAATTAGATAAATACAATTTAGGTCATGAATTTTCACCAAGAAAACTATATTGCTAGAGTTGAAAGTACATGGGATGTATTCAGAAATATAACATAGTGTGAATGAAATCATGGAATGAAAACTAAAGTTAGAAATTTATCTAAGAGAGAGTAAAATATATGGTAAAAGGGGGGTTTTGAAGTCTTGGATATATAAGAAACAGAATTGTGGGTGTTTCGGGGCTTCATTTCAGAGAATGAAGATCAGAAGGTAAGCTAGGGATGCCATTGCTCCTGAAGACTTAAAAAAAAAAAAAAAAAGGAAAAAAAAGAAAACAAAACTAACCAAGGATAACAAAAAACACATTAATAGCATATTTTTACAATCTGTAATGAATCAGATCAGCTTCACTATGAAATGCAAGAACTTCATACAACACTTACACAAATTGAAACAGCAAATCAAACTTCTGAGTACTGTCTAGGTTTCCAGGTTAAAATTTATTAGCAAGAACACTGTAAATACTTTATGTATTAACACTGTTGGGAACAAAAGCTAAAGATACAGAGGAACATCAGTTTTTGACTTCAGTAAATAAATATGGAGTATTGCTGTTTCAAAGGCTGAATCATAATACATTTAAAAGGAATAATCCTGACTAAATTCATGCAAATTCCAGAGTTAAGACCTTGTCGAAACCACATTGCCTTCTCAGGGATAACTTTATTATCTAGATGCCATCTTTGGTATCTTTGTTTTTCTGATTCAGCTCTCACTCACTCAAATACTAAGTTTTTTGTTTGTTTGTGTGTGTTTTTTTTTTTTTTTTTTTTTTTAAACCTGCAGAGACACACTGGAAGAGAATTACCACAACTCCACCCTCAAGCAGTATTCTGGGAAGCCAAAAAGAAACAAGATCAACACTTAACTACAGATGATCTCGTATCTTTGCAAGAAACCAGTTTTGACATTACTAGTTCTTGTATATCCACTAGATTTAGGCTTGCATTTACTACAGAAATATACTGCTACAGTATAACTATACTTGTACTTCTGATATTAATATTACTTTCCTTGTATTTTCTTTGATGTGCCTGCTTCAAATGTCTTCAGTTTAAGTGCAGTGGTGTTCATATCAAACTGTTCTTTTTTTCAAAGTTTCTTCATGGAAGTCTTCAGTGTCAGGGGCTTGGAAAAGATTTTTGTAAAATATTACTGTAAATACATATCTTTTAAAAGCAAGTTCTATTAAACTTTAGAAATCTAAACAGAGTAAGTTACATATGCACTAAACTATTTTTATTAGGCTGTTTTGTACCATAAGTGTTGGGATTTTTTTTATTTTTATTTTTTGAAACTAGCCCTTTGATATAGCAACATTAAATATCATGCCACGATATTTTGTTATTCTAACATTCTGGTATCTTGATAATTCATTTCTAGACATCTTCAGGCTCTCAGTTTCAGCATATCTTTAGTTAAATTGTATACTGAATGTATGGGAATCTACCTCAAAACTCTTCCTTTCTTTATTCCACAAGATAAAGATAAAAGCCACAAATTCTATTTCAGGAAAGATTTTGTTATGATTTTTGCCTTTATCTAAGCTACTACCCACTGTTTAGTTCAATTGCATGTTTACATTATATTTCCTTACCTTATTACAATATGGACATTCACCAAAGATGACATTAAAACTCTGTCTGCTAGAAGGAAGACCTTGTAGCCACTGCAACACAAATCAGTGAATTAAAATTCACATTTGTTTTTTATCAAGTTTACAAATAGTCTATTCATCAGAGGTTTTTGCAAACAGCGTTCATTTGATAAATGAGGTGCATGTCTAGTTAGATTCTGTATAACCACAAATGGAGGCAGGTTCCTCTCCAGTGAGCTTACTTATGAATTGCAGGTTAGAAGACAAACAAATTGCTAGAAAAATACTGTGCTTCCTCAAAGGATTTTGCTTCATCTGAAATTTTAACTGTGCAGCACTTAGTTTCTGGGATCTGTAAGTAACAGCTAAGTGAGTTTGTCCCATTAATAACTCTCTTACCTCATACAGGCAAGCCTGATGAAAAGGCTGTCCACATCGGGGATCATCACACACTTGATCTGGAATAGTGCCATCAAGTCGATAGGCATAGCAGATTCCACAGTCCTTAGTAAAATCCTTAAAATACAACATGTTTTAGCTTAAGTAGAACTGAAAGGAAAAAAGAGGGCTGGTAACACAGAGAAATGTGTTTGGCCCTTTGCCTTTGGGTTTGCAGTTTTTATTGCTTAGAATTACTAAATATTTTTGCCTTCAAGTATATGTTTACATCATTATGAAGAGTAAGATTAGTTGTAAGATGTACAAGCCTTTGCTAGGTTTCTTTTATCCTCTCACGGAATTATGTTCAGTCTGACAAGCATTTAATACTCTTGGGCCTCAGTTTCTTTTTCTTTCTTAAAGACAATAATTTGTCAATACATTCGGACACTGGATACAAGACCTCACAGTCAGATACTAATTTAAAAATTTCACAAGTGAAAACCAAGTTAGTAATCCAGTGTTACAGCACTGTCAAAAATTAATTCCAAGTTTGTTTGAAATGCAGCAGTATTTGGATGGCCTCTTGTCCCCTCTAAGTAGCTCTACCTAATTAGAACTTTAAGTCATCAACATCCATAACAGAATGTTTGGATTTTCCACCTCTCATTAGCTACTCTGGAACTTCCTCTTTCCCTTTTAATAGCAGTAAGGCGATTAATAACAGGCTTCCCTATGAAGGCCACAGGAAAGTGTGCACCTCTAATCAAAGGTTAACAGGCTCTGACAATTGTTGCTCGAAGTTCAGAAGTCCTTATGACAATATATTAATCCAATTACCTCTCTTCTAAGTCTCTTATTTTTGCTGGCAGTTATAAAGTGACCATTTAAATTTTATTTATTCAGAAATAACGACTGATCGTTAACAAAAAGCAACTTACACTTTTTTCTAACACAGCACGAGATGGAAAATCAATTTCTAAGATGTCTTTCAAGTTTTGTAATAGGCTGATTTCTGGATCCCTGCAAGTGATGGGGGGAGGAAAAAGTCAACACTAGGAGCAGCAAATACAGTTTTAATTTCAGACATCTATGGTTAAGGATGCTTACCACAAGTGCATGTTGTTGTTCAGCTTAATTCTCAAAGGATTAACCACTGCAAACAATGTACATAAATAGTTATAACATCTTTAGGATCCCCCTTCTCCAGCCCTTCTTCTCCCAGTTCCACCTCTTACATTTCAGCACCAAAGAGGAAGATTTCTGTAAGTATTTAAGGCACCTAATTCAATGACTGCTTAGTGATTAGTTTTGGAAATTCATTACCCTTAACATTTAAAACTTCATACTATTGAAGATATGATCTCATTTCCCTTAAGGAGTTGGTAAAAAGCTGTGTGAAACAAAGTGAAATACTTCAGAAATACTTCCAAACATTATTAGGGCATGTCAGTGGGTTTTTTTAAACAAAACTATATTAAAAAAATAAACATGATTGGGTAATCAGTCATCTGTGTGAACATCTATAGGACACAGGGTTCCCCCTAAATTTTGCTAGGAAAGCACTGGGAAAATAATGCGACTCACAAATTAACACAACAAAAGGGCATGCCTTGAATTTAGCTTGGGGCGGGGGGGAAAAAAATCAATGTCTACTCTGTGAAACTCCCTTACACACAGATTCAGCTTAAGAATTTCTGGCTCTTTAAGTAAAGCTTATCCCCGGACACTGATACAGCTTAGACTAGTATCTGCTTACCAGAGATCAGATTATGAAAGAGAAACGAATGGTGTGTCTGCTGCCTTACCATGGTCTGCTCCAAGAAAATAACACTCAGGAAGCATGTTTGGATGCCTAGGATCTACCTCTATGTTTACTGAAACATTGTTCCCTGCAATGAGAAAACAAGTAAATGATTTGCAGTCACAGAGAGATGTTCAAGATCTATTTGAAAATTGAAACATTAACTTTTTTAACAGTTTTAAAATACTTAATTCAGGTTGTGTTTCATTACTACAAGTAATGAAAAAGTTGGCAAATATCTGAATTAATTGTACAAAATATCAGTATATACTAAGTATTTCTATTTCAATTTCAATAGACTGTCACGAAAAATAGCAAGTGATTAAAATATTTGCCAGTCTTTCTTACATTTCTGAGAGACTAGTCTTAACCTTAAGACTTCCATTTCTGAAAAATCAAACTCAAGCTACATGACACAATCAATTTGAAATCTTAGTGAAATTTTAAAATAGTACAGATGATGTTAATTCCTCATCATCTTTTATGGTCAAAAACAGGACAAAGACAATATTAAGCAGTAAAATCAACTAAATAAGTCCCCTCTACAGCGTACTCCTGGACTGAGCAAGCAATGGGGTATTTTTGAAACAGTAAGCTATATGCATTTTTATTTTAAAGGATAGCACATCATCAAATCATTCTCATAGGATTTGCTATTCAAAAGGGGGTAAACAGCTCAAAAGGTGTTCTGGAAGGTTTAAAACCTCACAGCAAATACTCTTCTAAATGAAAAGAACCCATCTTGTAAATGAAAGAACCCCTCAGTTTGTGAAATGAACAGGTGTGTAAAGCATGCTCTCTTGAAAGGAAAAGTAATATCCTTTAGTGTTCAAAGTGTCTTTCAAGGGCACCCCCCTCTCACATGTGCGCATTCTTTTTCACAAGAGATGACCTGGTTCCAGGATCTGAATTGCTTTTTGGATTGCCTGTTTCTCAGGACCATAGTTCCTGGGCAATCTCTCTCCTAGCCGGAAAAATCCACATCCTCGTGCTTAGAGTGGAAAAACCAAGTGGCCTGGAAGTGAATCCTGCCTGCGTTTTGACTAATACAATGAGAGTGAATGAAATTGGAAAGTTTACTCCTAACTGAAGATTATCTGTGACCCACGACAAAGGGCTCAGAGCTTTCCATCATCCTCCTGTGATGTGATGTGATGCGAGGAATCTTCTGAGGCTTCTCTTTCCTTTTCGTTGGTCTTTTTTCAAAGTACAGCAGAAGCAAGACAGAGCTGTGCTGACTGCGCAAAAAGAGTTTGGTTGGACCCATGACATTCTAGCCACCTGCTCAACTTCTCCTCTCCCTCCCTGCCCTTCCTGTTGCTCCCACCACTGCCAGTGAAGGAGCAGCCCCAGAACAACCCTAGCTCCTTTCCTTCCTCACTCTGCAGGCAATCAGTCTTTCTGCAGGTTTCAGGGACAACTGAAGTCTACTTTTGTCCATTGTATGTTCTCAGATTTCTACAATAAACTTTTGACATTTTGGGCTTAAGCTGAAAATCAGAAATCTTCTTTCAAAGATAACATTTCCCCCTGTGTTTTCGACCTCTGACAGTGGCAAGTTTCTCCTTTGCAAGTACAAGACTCCTTATTCTCTATATTAAGACCTTAAAATGCCACACATCACCATATGAATTAAGGTACTTTTTCAGATGGTTAACACTGTATGCCTCTAATCTCCTCTCTTTCCTTCTCTCATTTCTTTGTCCTTTCCACATGCCTCCTTTAACCCCTTTTCTCCCTCTTGACTGTACTCTAATTCTCCTTTAACTCCTTCAGGACAGATTAATCTGAAGTGTTATTCTTTTGAAAAATCTGTAACTGGTGAGAGAATGAGGTGGGGATTTTTTAGAGCTGTATTTTTATAAATTCTGATGTTCTAGAGTTATAGAAGTCCTCAACCTTGACACTTATGTGTTCATAATTTACAAATACACAAGATTTTTCTACAGGAACTTTCATTTTATATTTAACACTGTAAAGTTGTACTTAATTTCCTAAAGAAATTTAACATTCTGCGGAAGGTTAATTTTTTATACACAGTAAAGAGTTCGGCTTTTTATCGTTTTCAAGTGCAACCTTTAATTTTCCTAATTCAAACAGGCACAATCTTCTTAAATAAACAAAGCAAAACAGCACTGTGACTTTTACTTCTAAAATCCCTTGTATTCCTTCTAATCTTTTCATACCTATTGCAATTCTTCTTGTTGTGGCACTCCGTGTGGGATTTTCTGGCTCGAGTACCCATGTGTTCCCATCTATTTCATCCATAGCATCCCAGAACTCTTTCAGTGATTCTAATGCTGCCAAGAACTGGTTATGAATGTCTACTAAGGAGTTCTAAGGAAAGAAGAAATTTAAACAAATTTTACATAGATCTCTACCTACAGTAATACAGAATAATCAAAAAACAAAATGTAGGTAATTTTAGAAATGTTAAAACCTAGCACATACACAATTGTGATATATATTATCGTAGCGAAAAATGTTGATCTTTACATAATAATACAGCGTTTTTAATTCAAACAACAGAAATTAAGCATAGCTGATTTCTGGGTACAAATAAATACTCTTGATCGGATTTCTAACATAAACAAGTATACCAAACCTGGATTTGATAGTTTTATATTCTTTTTCAGAAAACTAAGTTGAAAACTGATAAGAACTATTCATTTTCATTATAACTTGTAACCGAAACTACTGTAAAATGTAAATAAAAATCACCATTATCTGCTATTAAACTTCTGAGTTTGTCCTCTTGATGAGTGATTCTTATTACAGTGATTCCTACTTGAAGACGGGCTTGCTACAAGATGGGCTTGACAGAAAACGCACCGTAATGTTCATCACCTTGGCAAAAACTAGCAGTACAAATAAGAGTTGATTGTTCCAGTCACAGAATAGAATCTATCACAAGTATTTTACTTTCAAGATGTTCTCATATATGAAAACTATGCCTTCGGGACTGTGTTTTCCCTCATGCCTGACCCTAGAACAGCAAAAGCAGAAACCCTGGGATAAAATAAATCCAGAATGAGAAAGAAAGGTTAAAAACCATGCAGCTGACATGACTACTTCCAGCTGAGAAGTTAATTTTGCACCGTTTAACACAGAGGACAATCAAGACTTTATTCCTGTAAATGCAAATACATTTACAAACAATACTGCTATTCCAGTAATGCCTTAATGGTATTAAAGAAAAAGAAATCCCCTTAACTCTTCCCACTGTCATTAAAATAGCGTGTTGCTACATTCCAAGTATTTCTAGCTTAAGCACAAAAAAAGCACTTATTACATTTTTTAATTTGAAACAATATGGTCTGATAGCTTTGAACAAAGGCAATATTATAAAAGCAACTGTGTATATGGAAAGAAATGTCTTTTTGCACTGCCCATTTTAATAATATACTGAGGAGAAAAGTACTAGATAACTATCACAACTCATGACATTTCTGACTCTGCTTCAGCTGAGCAACAATGCAGTGGTACCAAATAGAAATACCCAGAAATGCCCACATAATTGAAGTAGATTTAAAAAAAATAAACTAAGAAATATAACCTAACAATGTCATCGTCTCAAAATTAAGTATTATAAAAACAGGTACTTAGCATTAAATTTCAAACCATCTAAATATGGCAAGACATAGAAGGAGAAACCATGCAATAATCAGAGGATTACACTCAAGGCACTTCAATATTTGAGACTGGATTGGATGGAATCAGAGAATCTATGATTAATGGGACAATATACAGAACAGTAATTCAAAAGAGATGTTTTAAAAATCATCACTGAGCAAAAAAAGTAATAACTATTTCTAAAGGAAAAGACTAAGTAGAGAAAACACTCAGCAGCCAAGTTAACAACTTTCCAGATGCAGATTCCCAGAGGGTACAATACATGACTGTGAATTTAGGGAACCAGAAGGAGGTGAAAGGAGGTGAAGAATGCAAGAGGAGGAAAAAGATGAGTTTTGTTTGGAGCAATAAAGGTTTTGAGTTGCAGGAAGCTTGAATCTGATATAAGCAGCGGAGGAATTTGGAACTGTCATGAACAGACCAGGGGGAGAACAAGGAGCAGTCAGAACATGGCTTCAGGTGGATAGATGAAGCTAAGACAGAAAAAAGTGAAGGTGTCAAGAAATTACAAAAAAAGAAGGCAGTGAAGGAAGGTTAAGTAGGAAGAAAAAAAGTGGTTTGAAGACAAAAAAAGGTGGTTTGGAGTCTCAAAACTAGAAAAAGAGAAACCATTCAGGAGTACTGAAAGGTATTTTGAAAGCATTTATACAGAACATAACTAAGAATGCACGAGTAAAAAGCAGGAGGAATAAGGGACGATTGAGAAGATTTTTTCGATTACAATAAAGAAATCATAAAGTGCATTTCAAAACAAAAATAAAAGGGTGTAACAAGGGCCACATTTCATTTATCTTTTGGGCAGGGAACAAGTTCTTGGGGTCAAAACAAAAAAGCAAATTCAACAATCAGTTCTTAAAGTGGTATTTTTGTATATATACACACAAATATACCTGAAATGGTTTCCCTTAATCATTTGTAATTATTTTCTTCCTTTTGCACATGGACAAAAGGAGAAACAAATTATATGTGATATGTTTTTGTATTTTATACATGCATATTTCAGAAAGAAGTGGTGTAGCTTAGAAATAAATGTTACATTTTTTCTGCTGTTATTAAATTATATTAAAGTAGGAAAGCACTTAAGCAGAAAAGTGTGAATACTGCCAATTTCAAAATGTAACGCTTATTATCTTTAAAAGCATTTTGTTACTTTTATAATACCTGAAGTGATATAATAGTGTCAGTCACTTAACCACATCTTAGAGTATAATATCTTCATCTTAAGTACTATTATTTCCAGTATTTTAATAATTTTCACACAGTCCTGAAATGTGATCTTTTGTGCTCTGATGACACTTAAATTAATAGCATAATTTTCTGGTACTTGCAACAGTTGCTTTCCATTTTGATTTTTTACATTTTTCTATATCACATACAGATAAATCCTCTAATAATCATTTTTATCTTTATCTTTCGGGAATTCAAAGGGTTTCACTAGAAAAAAGAAACATCAAGGGATTATAACCCACAGATAAGTTTTAAAATCCAATTAATTTTAATACTAATTGTAATTTTTCAATGATGTTCCTTAAAAAGGTAGTTAAATCCTTTTTTTTAAATGCACTGTTCATTTGATCTTATTTGCATGCTTCATTGATGTTGCCAGCTGTCTCCTTCTATATACATAAACGCATCTATAGCTATTTAAATACATCACATGCTTGTCATGCAAACCATAAAAACGATAGCATTCCTTTTTATTTGATTAAACAGCTAATTTTTCGTTATTCCCCAATACTATTCTTTTAAAAGACTGCTATCAATGCTCTTTTTGTCTGCCCTACACCAAGATACTTGTTAATAATGTCAAAGAACACAAACTATCTTCTTCTTGGTAACCTTTGTACAACTGCAGTAGGATTTGTATGAAATAGGTCAAATATTCTTTGAAAAATAAGACATTCATAATCCAGTATGTCATTACTGACTGCCTCCCTGACTCTAGAAACCATTACCAAAAATAAACTGGTTACTCCATCCTCTGTAATTATTAGCTTTCTGTGCCCATCAGGCAAAATATACATTACAGGAACATACAGAACACTGTGGCATTCAATCTTTCATAACAACTTAAAACAAAATGAGGATTTTCTTTAATCTATAATATACATCTTGCTTGTTATTTCTAACTATTAAGGATACTGACAAGATCAGCTGTCCATACCAGTACTAATTAGTAGCCAGCATAAGCTAGGAAATACTAGCTTTAAAATGGTCACAAAATCCTAATGTAGCTCTTCTGTGCAAAAGGATTTCACGTCTTTCCTGGCTTAATCACATGCCGTTTTTTGCAGGGGATCACTGATATTATTGCATTGGCTGGAAAGTGATCCCTCTGCAACTACATTCCCCCCAGTCCCCAGGGTGACACAGGTTATAAAGCCAGTGTATGAGGCACTAAGTGTGGTCCAAGCTGGAACACTGTGTGTACTTCTAAGTAGGCCTTCTCAAGAAAACAAACTGCAGCTGGGACAAGGAAAATATTTCTAAGATGAGGAATGGAGAGTCAATCATTAGAAAAGATCAAAGCATTTGTATTTGCTTAGACGAGGAAAGCGGTCTAAGAGGGGAGGTGACTATTATCCAGAGGTATACACCAGTAGCCGTACTAAGTGCCTAGAGCTAGGGCCGGTAGGACACCTCAGGTGTGAACTCACAGGAGGGCACCACCGGAGCAGGTGCCTCACCACCACAGCACTGAGGTTCTGGAAAGGCCTTCCAGTCCCAGGACACTTCACTGCTTTCAAGGGGAGGCTTGATAAGTCTGTCAGAGAGGTATTGCATGACCTAATGATCAAATTCCCTTTCAGCTCTCTTTAATGATCACCGCAGCAACTGAGCAGCCCAAAAACATGCATGAGTTTATCATAAAAATGCACTTTCAGATTATATGGCATCATTCTAAGTTGTCAAATGGAAAAAATGAGAGACTGTGAAAAAATGTTAGTTTGGAATACTCAGCTTGAGGTCCCTCATCTGTCTTTTAAGAGAACAGCGTATTTGTTAGAGCATCGTGTCCAGTGACCATAGTCACAGCTGTAAATGCTCAAGACTTCTTCACATTTTTCAGATTTTAAGTTGAGAGCGTAGAAAATGAGGAATACAATTAGTGATCGCTTGTGAGAATGCAGTGTAAGTGACTCTCAGCACTGACAGTTTTCTCTGTCTGCAAAGCATTTATTCAGCGTCAAAGTGCCAGCTTACCCGAGGCTCTATGAGGCAAAAATCTGGTATATACTGACACAAGATATACCGATATAGTCTGAATACCAATTCAATGTTAATTTGGAGGGTCGTGAATCTGTGATCTCAACTTCTGAAAACAGGTGTTTGTAGAGACTGGGTTAAAATGGTTATTTTACCAAAAAAACCCAGCAATGTAAACATATCAACATTCACGCGATTCATCAGCGGTTTCAGAAAACTTTGCTCAAACTGCTTCTCTTTGTGCTATCAGATTATACTTTTCCTCTTTTAATGTAAACAGCTGGGGGAGATGAAGCAAAAATTTTGGTCAGTGAAAATCAGATATTCTGGACGTATCAAGCTTTTGAGGAGAGTATACTCTATTTGTGGCAGCTCTTGCTGCTCTTCTTTACCCCGAATCCTCTTACTTTCCGCCTTTCTCCAGACTGGCCTCATCCTAATACTTCCTCTTCTACCAGTGAAGAGCCTCATGTGTAGCCTTGTAGCATTTTTGTTCCCAATTCTATCCTCTGCACTCTCATCTCCATCTCATCACTGGTAGCTCCTCATGCCAGGTCCTTCTGTCCCCTTTTACCTTATCCCAATATCAAACACTTTCCCAAGTTTATCCCCATTGCTCTGTAACACTCAGTTCATCAATAACTTAAATTTAAATTACACTACTTCCTTCAATTAAAAGAATAAACAACTGAAAGAAAGTCAGCCTACTCCTGGTTCATATTTCCAAAGCAAAAGAGGCTGGAAAGAATAAAGAAAAAAGTCTTGATGAGTCTGGGACTGCCATGAAAATCATGAAAGTCTTCAGTAACTTTTAAAAGTGATAACACACACACATGGTAACATTCCTGCCAAATTTCAAACACTCCCCCCAAATGCTGGATGGACGAAACATTAATCAAATGGTAGAAAGAATGTTTTAATTAAGGTAAATGCAGTGTATTTTATTAACTGTTATTTTATTTTAAAATAAAATAATAATATGATTTTATCTTTATTCTGAGAAAAATGGTTTTGCTAAAATTTTCCTTCAAAATTTGTCCAATACAAAATTTGCTTATCCTTTGAAATTTGGCAAAATTGAAACTACTGCAGAGCCTCCTAAAGGAAAAGGTCAAGTAACCTAAACTGTAGGTGCTGTTACCTGCCTGCCCTTTAAGCAGTCTTAAAAATGGAATAAATAGCAAGTTGAAGGAATTCACAATTGTCAGAAAATTGGGAGAAATTTTAAACACCTAAGAAAACAGAAAACAAGAGGACATTTAAGACACAATTATAAAAATGAATACAAATGAAAAGGAAAAAAAGCATTGAGGGTAAGAAAAACCTAGAATTCAATGATATCTAAAGGAACTGATATGATAGTAAATAATGTTATGAATTAACATGAAATACACCAGTGAAAATTTAGACTACCAAAACAAATAATGGAGAAAGAGACAACAATAATTTCTGTACAAGTCTAGCAAACCACACCAAAAATGTTTCTCAAAAGATATTTATAAGAAACACAGTGTTTAGTAGTGTAAAAGATTGTTGGGGGAAGAAGAGTTAAAGAAAGTGTCAAGATTTATTTGGAAAAAAGGGTTTTTAGAAAAGAGAAAGCTCTCCCTCATATTGTGTACAGATGTTAGACTATGAAATATATCAGTAGTTCAAACTTATGCAAAAAAATAATTCATCTCCTATTATTAGGATAAATTTATAAAAGAAGCTTCTCCTACACAAATTGTCATGAAAGTACTTACTATTTTGAATTACAAATAGACTATACCAGAAATATCCTGTACCTATTGAAGGCAATTGCAAAAAATTGGTATTACTGATATCAGTATGATTAGAATTTCACATCAGAGCTCTATAACGTCTAAAAAAGCAGTCTCATACACATGCACATTTATGGTTTTAGTGTCAAAAGACACATGATAGTGTTACTAATACAGAGATTTATAAAAGAAATTCTAAGGAATTTCATATAGATGGGGTGGTGAATCTACACTCTTCTATCCCAAGGAAACTTAGTTTCATATCAATTCTTCTCAGCAAAAATTCCATTAGTAGAAGCTAAGCTGTATTAATTAGACTTAAAAAATACTTGGCTAATTCCTGCATAAAATAAAATATGCTGAAAGGCTTCCAAGAATATTTGTAATATTTAAGGACAAATCTTAGAAATGTATCTGTTAATTCTTTGTCTATACAGATTACAATGGTCAGTGGAATGACATAGTCAATCCATTTTAACAGAAAAGCTTACCAGAGTTAATATACTTGACTGCTATGATTTTAATTAGTCATCTTCAAAAATGGAGCATATTCATCTATGCTTAAAACTGCTCCAGTAATATAGTTGTACAGTATTTTGTTCAAGTATAGCTGCTTCCTACAAAACTGCACTTGCCCTTGTTTAATCCTTCCTTCTTGATGTGCACTCCTCTGGTGACAGATTGGTAAGAGCAGCCCTGTTGGTCAGAACAAACATTTCTCTGATTAATCCTTTCAAAATTGGTGATTTCTTAATGCCCTGAAGTAACTTACGTCTCTGATGAGAAGGTTACAATTCAGTTGCCTAAACAAAGCCATTTAATGCCATTTGAGATGACTTCAGGTATCCAAAATGACATGGTGCTAGCAGTTTGACCTAAAGCCAACATGATATCCATGCTGTTCTGGAGCAGGAGCTAGAAGCCAGACAAGATACCTTGAGGCATTTAAAATAGCACTAGATGTCTATGATTAGGCCACTGAACAGCTCCCAAAGGGGTGAATGCTCCAGTGCCACAGCCTCTCTGTGGCTGTGGTACAGTTACAGAATTTCTTCACCTTTTGTAGATTTGCCAAAAATACAGATTTGGATGGACCTTCATATATATTTATTTTAGGAGACAACTGAACTCTTAATTAAGGAAAAAGTCCCTTTTATAGTCAAAAGTTTACTCGTCCTCTAGACCGGTCTTACCCTCATTCTGTATCTTAGAAGGGAGACTTTTGTGGCAATTTTTTTCACTTAAGAAATATTAATGTTGCCACTGCAAAATGATACCTATTTCACTCTTCTGAGCTTTGACAGTGTTCACACATGGGATTTCAAGCAGTAAATGAAACCTAAAATGGTTGAGGACATACCCATTCACATGTTCAGACCAATTAAAATATATCACAAAGTTACAATTGAAAGACTTGAAAGAAATACAAGTCATAATTATGGAACTGCATTGCAATATATATTCAAGAAATTCTACTAACAGGTATCAGGAAAACCACATCTATTAACCTGTAAGCATTAGCATACCAGAGTCATAGGTAGACAGAATACAATTTAATAAAGTGAACAGTTGTTGGCTGGCAAAGGGATCTCCTGTATCACCTAAATAATTTATGATTCTTCAGATATGTTTGGACTACTGTTTATTTCTCACAAACTTAAGTTTTACAATTTCCCTGCCCCTTAGCATAAATCAAATTGAGAGAGAACATTCTGAAATCTTTCTAAAGCTTCTTGTCAACTATCTTCACCTTCTGCATTGATAGATACATAGAAAGCTGAGGTCTCTGAAGCTTCTTTGCTTAAAAAAAACACAATTATGATTAATTTTATTGTGTTCCCATCAAAATAACTGTAGTATAATTCATACCATTATACCTTCTAAATGCTATATTATTGCTTCATTGTTGGCTGGCTGCACGACCTCATTAGTCATTAATTTCCACTCTCATGACCTTCATGTACCAAACCAGGTGGGCAGTGGGCAGTATAGAAACAATACCCTGATGTGAGGGCATCAGAATATAGATGTACTGAAACTGCCAAACTATGCTTACAGTATATGCTAAAATGTGGAGACAGTACATTTAATCTGGTTATTTAGAGAAAGAATATAACTGAAATAAGTAGATGTTCTTGCACTTGTCATTGAGAAGCACTCTGCATTTATTTGGCACTTACAACAGTAGCAGCAGCAGCATTGCCCTTGGTGCTGATTTCTTACTACTCTAAAATGTCTCCTCTGAGCCAGAATACACTGGCTGTTGCTGATCATGCTGTGAGACACCTGCACTGGCTACTAGGCTTGTCATGACGCACAAAACCCTACCATCTTCAGCTTGACATTGTGCAAGTTATAATTATTCATCCAAATGAATATGTCAGAGCAGCAGCAGCAGACCTCTCATCAGAGCAAAAGAAAAATACATCAAAACATTATCAACCCAGCAGGAAGACAGGGACCATAAGGAAAATTACCCATTTTTAATATGGATGCCATAAAGCCATGTCTATTATTATACCAAGAAAAAAAAAAAAACAACTCAAGTTTAAAGTCCATAAGCACTGAAAGGAACCTGAAATAGGCAACAGCACACAGGGAAAAAAAAAAAAAAATCAATTACCTGAAATCTATTTATATTCGCTTTCACAGGAGTTTATATTATAATAATGCAATTGCACAATTTTAGTTAAGTCTTGTCAGTTTTTACATTAAAGGTGACCTACACATTTTAAAGTCTTATCAGTATCAAAACATCATGTAATTCTAAGTAGCAGATATGTAAAGCATGTTCTCTTTTCCTTTTAGGAACCAAAATGTTCAACCACTTGAGGACCTGCTAAATTTTGCTACCAGTGGTGTTTAAGCATTTAGTATGCTTAACCCTAATTTTACCATAGCATGAAGATTGCTTGCTGCAGTGATTTCCATGCATTTTGAAAACAGAAGAAATTTATAATAGTGTAAAACATGTAACAATTACAATACACATTTTTTCAGAAGTGTCAAATTCATGTGACCCACACAGATAAAGTCATTTTTCAAAAAAAGGCTGTACAACTAAAGCAATTCTATCAGCATAATGCATAGTTCGTTGGTATTTGGTTCAATATTATAGCAGACTATCTGCTGCTGGAATTACTATCTTATGGTTTCAAAACAGCCTTCAGTTACTTACCTACCTCTATTATTCATGTTTTCAAAGCAGTCCACAGGTAATTCTAATTATAAAAAGTTTTTAAAATCTTAAGCACTGGAATAGCATATTTTTAACACTAGATTTTTACTTGTTTGCAATGTTAATACTAATATATTGGCTACTATCTTTAACTTGTCAAAGGAGGTTGCTTCATATTATGTTTTTAAGTACATTTTATTAAAACATAAGTCCAGCTGGTAGCTTTAAACTTACTCAGAGAAGCAACAACTTTCAAGGATATGTGAAATGCTGCTAATTCGAGGCAACATATATTGCAAGGCTGTAAAATTAATAAAATAATAATATTAAAAATATGTATAAAGTTAGAAATAATATTTAAAATCCTGCCTGTAGTATAAAGAAACCAGTACAAGCTAAGGGAAAAGCAATATCCAAATTGTCCCAAACCATACCAGAGAATCAAAAATTGAAAGTAAAACTACATATGGAAATAAATATATTCTTCATTTGCAGTGATCCATTCCTGCAGTTATTTCCTCAAGATCTTATACTGAAGTGATCTGAGATTGCACACAAAATCTAGAGCCTTGCAGTCAAAATCTTACAGACATCCTAAACTCATACTGATACAATCTTTCAACCATGTTCCTTTCATAAATTTAATACAGTAAAGACATGCTTTACTGATGGGTAGAAAACCTGGCAAGAACTAGAATTATGAAAAGCAATCATTTATGTAAAATCTATTTTCTTGAATTAAATGAAATTAAACAGCAAGTATTTTCTAGAGATAATTCAAATTAACTTGCATGTAAGTTGGCACATTTAAATCCATTTAATCAAGTACACATGCTCTATTAAAGGAAGACAGATACATGAAATAATGCAAGAGAGACTAAGAAAAGATGATGGCTCTTGGTTCTTCATATTAACAATATCAGTTAAACTATGAAAACAGAATTCTATTAAATAATTTCTTGTTGCACTTTGATTATGACTTAACTTTTATCACCTTATGGAGACTATATAGGGTAACAAACTGGGGGGACAGCTTTTCTTTTTTTCTTTTTTTTTTTTTTTTAAGAAAATGTCAACTTCAGAGGGTGCTTATTTCCTTCCCATACACATATTTTCCCAATATTATTCCTAAGAATATGACATTTCAGCAGTACGAACTGATTAAGAGAAAAGCAGGCAGTACGAGTGCAAAACATACAACATGCAAGATACAACTACAAGGTAGGGAAAATATTTATAACAATATCATAATGGATACGGAGTTCAATTTTATTTCATTTACATAAGCATGTATAAAAGTAAAAGGTATTAGGGCAAAAAACTGGAGTTAGAAAATAAAGTCCAATCCATTTGTACTACACATTATTACCACCTACATGTCTTATCTTGTACATACTGCAAATATATCTCAGTTATTAGAAAAGATGCATAGTACAGCATTTTACCTGTGGCATCCAAGAAACAGCAAACTGAACCGGAAAATCCACAAGGCAGTCTGGTGGTTCTGTAGGATACTGAGGGAAGGAAAAAAACACAGTTTTTCTTTTCTTTTGTTTTGTTTTCAAATGTGATTTAAAGTGAGACTGATATTCAACTGCCAAATTTGATAATGAAATATGAGCACTTCAAGCATCTTGAGAACTTGGCTTTCAAAAGAAAAATATGTAAAGCATTTGCAGAAATAGTTATAAATGTTAATTATCATTTATAAGCAGAAATCTTCACTTAAACATTTTTTGTATATCAGATTTTACTAAAGGCAGGGGAATCACAGTTTCTGATGCGTTCAATGTTTTCAAAGACATATTGAAAAAAGACTTTTAAGACAAAAAGGTCAAATATGAAAAAGCATCTTTCTTGGCATCTTAACTGCATCTACCTAAAAGAAGCTTAGCATTACCCATGCAAAGCTCTCACTCCTCAGTTACCTGCACTGCAGAGGAATGGTTAAAAAAAAACCTTTCCCAAGTCACGAATTAAATTTCATTTAAACTGGAACGTTTGCTGTTATAGGCAATATTTTTTGTTTTGAAACTTCGAGTAATTGGAGTAAGCACATACCCCTTTAGAAAGAGATGACTGTAGCCAGAATTAAAACAGACAACTCTCCTCCCTCTCCCAAATTAAAAATTAGCAATGAGGAAAGGAAAAACAGCTGTATTAAGAAAACTGAAGCTATATAAAGAAGTTTGATAATTCAAAAAATGACCACTGACTATTCGCTACACTAGTAAGTCTACTGCATTTCAGCATCCTAATATGAAGTCTGTGGAACAAATTGGCATTTTCTGAGAAAAAAAGTAGTCAAAGAAAAAAATGTTTAGTTGCAAATTAATTGTGTCCTTTTTAAGAGCAACTATCCAAAATTTTGTAAAGCTTATCATCTCAGAAGCTGCATCTTTTAGTCCAATCCAACCTTTAGTACAACGCAACCTGTCAAACTTTAATAGTGACCTGTGTAGCAGTTTTACAGAAATTGTATTAGTATTGCATAAACTGCCCATTCAAGCAAGTGTCATAGAGAATCTTATCTGGGGAGACATAGGGAAAAAATGGCTCTCTTTCCTCACAAAATTAAAGAGTTAAGACAAAGAGGTGAAGCTTAACTATGCTTCTGCCCATAACCACTCTCCACCCAAAATAAACCCCCAGACAGACATTGTTATGATTCACCAGACATTCTTAATTTTTAATATGTATATTTATTTTACACAAGATGTATTTCTCCACTAGTTAGTTTCCAATTGCTGTCTATTGTAAAGAGCAAAAAAGAAATACAGCTTCCTTAAAGCATCCATTCTTATTGCTTTGATTTTCTTTGATAATCTAGTAGATTTATGTATTTCACAGAAACTTCTTTAAACTTGCATTTTTTATTTGCCTTCATCTATGTTTTTAGATATCCATTTTACGAAGGCAACGTTTACAACTTGAATATCTTGTGCTTTACAGTTTTATCAAATCGGTGGCAGAGAAGTTACATAACAATGACAGAGCAAGAGAACTGAAACAACTAATTTGGGCAGGAGACAGTTACAACTTAAAAATGTCTATCCACAAAAGCTGTTATAGTTTCTTTTTATTCTAGTGTTGGTATTATTTTTCATGATATACTTCAATGCTTGCATAAAGTAAACTTGTTTTCTGTATATAAAAGTATGCCTAGAACAGACTAAGACAGAACAATTGTTCTGTAGGATGAGTTTTGGGACCATCCCAGCAGCTTCTGCCAATTATGTGCTAACTTTCTTGGTAAGTAAATTCATTTTATGCACTCTTTCATAGAATGCCTTTGAACAAGCGATTGCAAACAGATTCCACTAACTTTATAGTATTTTTAAAGAAACCCTACAGCATTTCTTTCTCTGCATTCTTAGCCAAATTTTCTTTAACAGCACAACACAATGTTGTACTTCTGTGCACCAGCTAATTGGCAAGAACTATGCATTTTTATGCAACAACAATTCTGTGTATGTTTAGTATAATGATTTTAAACCTTGCAGGATGAAATCCTATATAAAATAAGGTGAGTGATTCCTGAGGAGATGGTATTATAAAATACTATGACAGAGCATATCAATGACATCATATTTTATATTACAGTTACATTCAAATATATATTTATGTTAGAAATCATCCTATTATTCTTTATAACAATTTAAGCAATTATTAAAAAAATACTTACATTGAATATTTGAGCATGCATCTAACAGTATAGAGCAAAAATATTTTCATAACCCTAGCCAAACCATTCATATAATTATTGTCAAAACATCCTGTCCACTACATGAGATATAAGTTCTTTCAGTTGCCTGTTAGAATTTTGGGGATTTAAAATGGCAAGCACCCAACCTACTTCCTAGAATAACACCTATTAGTTTCTCGTGCAATACAAAATGTAATCTGATAAATTAAACCTAATGTAGTTTTATAGCTTTCAAAAGGTTTTCAGAAAACTTCTCTAGGTCATTTATTAAATTGTGAATGAATAAAGATATCTGAACCAAGTATTTTCAACCAAACAAATTTGAAAACTGTTTCACAAAATGTAATCTGAGCATTAAACAATAAATCCTTTTAGAAGGCTAAGCCTAATAATTCATTAAAGTCCAAATTTTGTAGCACATTATTTGGCAAACATACCTAACTCTATGATATGAGCATTCTCAATCATTCCAGATTTACTTCAATCTCCCAAAATTTTCTAGACACTTCACAAATACAATTTATAGAGAGCAAATATTCTGAAAGGACTGTTTCTGGTTCAAAGAATATTAAGACAGGGACAACAAGTGGAAACATCTCACAATGCATTAAGTAAAAGTCCTCAAAATGCATCCAAACTTTAAGAAAGATAAGGAATATTTAGTGGTTTATCTGAATACACACGGTAACTTCATGAAAAAGAATTTACCAAATCATTGAGAGAAGTATTTCTTCCTGAAACCATTGTCAGCAGGCCTAAAAATTCATTTCACTGCATGGCATCCAGGAGGACAAGGCTGAACAAACTCACCTGCCAGAATACAAACAGGCAATATATGCTGGGGGGTAGGAGGGTTTAGCTCATATACTAACCTTATCCAAAGAAAGAGCATAACAAAAATAAACATACTTTTATTAAAGCAGGTTATCACAAGAAATCCCATTAAAAATACTTCAATAAAGTTTTTTTAAAAAGTGTTAGACATGTATACCACTGAAAATCAAATCTCCATGTCACCAAAACTACGTCTCACACATAAATTCTCTCATGGCAAGCTTAAACGCCAGACACATTTTAAAAAGGACAAATACAATTGATGGTTTCATCATAACAATCACTTGAAAAAAAAGTTGATTGATGACTACTTGTTACAATAGACAAGTTGCATAATCTAGTCTTTTTATTACATTGTATCTTTAGTTGTTAGAAGGTGCTGACTTCTACTACTAGGAGTCTCAACTTCAGACATTTTATTGCTATAAAGAAAATACACAAGTTTTTGGATGAATAGAACACAGTAATCTCAGTCCCCCTTATGGCAGAGCGATAAGGCTTACCAGAGGAGACACAGGATAAAGCACCACGCTACCTAGAATTAGGTACATGCTATTACCCCACTATCATGCTGAAGCAATTCAGTAAGCATGTGGCAACGCTCATGGATACAGATCTGAATCTCCAGATTCTCCTTACTCTGCCCTTCTTATATAGGTGAGAGAAGCACAGTCACATAACAGAACTCTAAAACCACATATAGGCATACCTTGTTTTTTTGCGCTTCGCTTTATTGTGCTTCACAGATACTGCGTTTTTTACAAATTGAGGGTTTGGGGCAACCCTGCGTCGAGCAAGTCTATTGGCGCCATTTTTCCAACAGCATGTGCTCGCTTCATGTCTCTGTGTCACATTTTGGTGATTCTCGCAATATTTCAAATTTTTCATTATTATTATTATATCTGTTATGGTGATCTGTGATCAGTGATCTTTGTTACTACTGTAATTGTTTTGGGGCACCATGAACCATGCCCATATAAGATGGCGAACTTGATCAATAAATGTTGTGTGTGCTCTCGCTGCTCCACCGACTGGCCGTTCCCCCGTCTCCCTCCCTCTCCTCAGGCCTCCCTATTCCCTGAGACACAACAACATTGAAATTAGGGCAATTAATAACCCTACAATGGCCTCTAAGTGTTCACGTGAAAGGAAGAGTTGCATGTCTGTCACTTTAGATCAAAAGCTAGAAATGATGAAGCTCAGTGAGGAAGGCACATCCAAAGCTGAGAGAGGTCGAAAGCGAGGCCTCTTGCGCCAAACAGTTTGCCAAAGTGTGAATGCAAAGGAAAAGGTCTTGAAGGAAATTCAAAGTGCTACTCCAGTGAACACACAAATGATAGGAAAGCCAAACAGCCTTATTGCTGCCGATATGGAGAAAGTTTTAGTGGTCTGGATAGAAGATCAAACCAGCCACAACATTCCCTTAAGCCAAAGCCTAATCCAGAGCAAGGCCTGAACTCTCTTCAATTGTACGAAGGCTGAGAAAGGTGAGGAAGCTGCAGAAGAAAAGCTGGAAGCTAGCAGAGGTTGGTTCATGACGTTTAAGGAAAGAAGCTGTCTCCATAACATAAAAGTACAAGGTGAAGCAGCAAGTGCTGATGTAGAAGCTGCAGCAAGTCATCCAGAAAATCTACCTAAGATCATTGATGAAGGTGGCTCCACTAAACAACAGATTTTTCAATGTAGATGAAACAGCCTTCTATTGGAAGAAGATGCCACCTAGGACTTTCATAGCTAGAGAGGAGAAGTCAATGCCTGGCTTCAAAGCTTCAAAGGACAGGCTGACTCTCTTGTTAGGGGCTAATGCAGCTGGTGACTAAGTTGAAGCCAGTGCTCATCTACCATTCTGAAAATCCTAGGGCCCTTAAGAATTATGCTAAATCTACTGTGTCTGTGCTCTATAAATGGAACAGCAAAGCCTGGATGACAGCACATCTGTTTACAACATGGTTTACTGAATATTTTAAGCCCACTGTTGAGACCTACTGCTCAGAAAAGAAGATTTCTTTCAAAATATTACTGCTCATTGACAATGCACCTGGTCACCCAAGAGCTCTGATGGACATGTATGATGAGATTAATGTTGTTTTCATGCCTGCTAACACAACATCCATTCTGCAGCCCATGGATCAAGGAGTAATTTCAACTTTCAAGTCTTATTACTTAAGAAATACATTTCATAAGGCTATAGCTTCCATAAATAGTGATTCCTCTGATGGATCTGGGCAAAGTAAGTTGAAAACCTTCTGGAAAGGATTCACCATTCTAGATGCCATTAAGAACATGCATGATTCATGGGAGGAAGTCAAAATATCAACATTAACAGGAGTTTGGAAGAAGCTGATTCCAACCCTCATGGATGATTTTGAGGGGTTCAAGACTTCAGTGGAGGAAGTAACTGCAGATGTGGTGGAAATAGCAAGAGACATACAATTAGAAGTGGAGCCTGAAGATGTGACTGAATTGCTGCAATCTCATGATAAAACTTTCACGGATGAGGACTTGCTTCTTATGGATGAGCAAAGAAAGTGGTTTCTCGAGTTGGAATCTACTCCTGGTGAAGATGCTGTGAACACTGTTGAAATGACAACAAAGGATTTAGGCTATTCCATAAACTTAGTGGATAAAGCAGCAGCAGGGTTTGAGAGGACTGACTCCAATTTTGAAGTTCAACATCGAGGCAAGACCCTCCATCAGCAAAAAGATTATGACTCGCTGAAGGCTCAGGTGATAGTTAGCATTTTTTAGCAATAAAGTATTTTTTAATTAAGGTATGTACATTTTTTTTTAGACATAATGCTATTGCACACTTAATAGACTACAGTATAGTGTAAACATAACTTTTATATGCACTGGGAAACCAAAAATTTGTGTGACCTGGTTAATTGTGATATTCGCTTTATTGCGGTGGTCTGGAACTAAACCCTCAATATAGCCGAGGTATGCCTGTATACAACCAGGACAAAATATCCTGCAACCACAGTGCCTTTCAAAGACCACTCACAAATCCTGAAGCAGGAGTTAAGAAGCTATGTTAAGGACAAGATCAAACTTCTGGACAGCACTGACAATGATTGGAAATTGCAAGCAGACTGCTGAAAGTCAGAGACCTATAACTAACTATGAAAATTGTATTAGAATATTTTTAAAAATTAGTTGAAATTGGATTTATGACGTTGTTTCTCAATTAAATGAACAGTTTGGCTCTAGTTTGATTACAGCATTTTTATAGAAATATAACCTATATCAAGACAAGATTCTTCCTCAAGCACAGGTGACAACACATGTGATTGGCTGCACTGACAAAACCAGAGATATTTGTGTGCAAAAAGTAGGTGTTAATAGTTTTACTTCATTGAAGCAAAAAGTTGGAAATAGCTTTTATCATCCACTAAAGAATATGCAAGAGCACTACAAAAATCAGACCTAATTTTAGTTTACAAGATTTGTAATTTCATTCTTGTAATTCAAATGAGCAATTTCACTCCAAATGACAAAGAAAATCTATTCCTCGAAAATTCTGTCACTCTCTGCACCTTCATTACATAATCAAGTGTTACTCCCATCTTCGTTTTACATGGTTTCAGATAAGAAACTCACCCCGAGTTAGAAACACAAGAGCAAATTTTAAACAACTAAAAAAAGGATGTAAGACATAAAAAGGAAAATTCTAACACACAAATTTTAATTCTATTATTCTCCTTTTCATACTGTATTCTTAGAGCTGAGGCCCTATTAGCATAGCAACAGGGCCAGATCAGAACTCTGTGTCAAGACGGGGTTTATGAACAAGCTACAACAAGAAAACTACAAACAATAGCTCCCAATACTGAAAAATAAAAACTGTCCAAAATTGCTACTCAACTATGTATTTTGCAGAAAAGCATAGATATGAACGTTAGGGGATTCCTGGATGAAGATTCTTCACTGCTTCAGACTAATGGACACCTTTTACCAATAGATGGGAACAGGCCATCATCTGCTCTTTCTCATGCTGAGCTTCAGAATATCTTTAGAAACGACCAGAATTAGAACATGCATAATCAAATAATTAGCCAGTTGTATTTTAATAATAGATTGTATGGAGATCATATCTGAGAAACTAGGGGCTATACTATTGCCTTAGAGTTCTGAAAAGCTCTTATGAAATAAGTCACTCGCATTGAAGGGGAAGGAGGAGGATCTGAGGAACAACAGGTCAGTTAGCCTCACCTTGATCCCTGGGAGGGTGATGGAGCAACTGCTCCTGGATACTATTTCCAGATATGCGAAGGATAGAAAGGTGATTGGGAGTAGCCAGCATGGATTTCCAAAGGGAAAATGGTACTTAACCAACCTTATAACTTGCTAGGATGAGAGGAACGGCTTGGTCGATGAGGGAATGCTGCTTGCCTTGACTTCAACACAGCTTTCGACACTGACTCCTGTAACATCCACATAGGCAAGCTCACGAAGCACGAGCTAGATAAGGGGTCAGTGAGCTGCACTGAAATCTGGCTGAACTCCTGGGCTCACAGGGTTGCCACCAGCCGCACAAAGCCCTGCTGGAGACCAGCCACTAGAGGGGTCCCTTAGAAGTCGGCACTGGGGCCAGCACCATTTGACATCTTCATTAATCACCTGGATGACGGGACACAGCGCACCCTCAGCAAGTTCGCAAGCGATACAAAACAGGAAGCAGTGGCTGATCCACCAGAGGGCTGCGCTGCCATTCACAGGGACCTCGACAGGCTGGACAGATGGGCACAGGGGAACCTCGTGAAGTTCACCAAGGGAAGTGCAAAGTCCTAGTCCTGCACCTGGACAGGAACAACCCCATGCACCAGAGCAGGCTGGGGACTCACCAGCTGGAGAGCAACTCTGCAGAGAAGGCCCTGGGGCTCCTGGTGCACAGCAGGCTGACCAGGAGCCTGCCATGTGCCCTCGCAGCAAAGAAGGCCAACAGCCTCCTGGGCTGCATTGAGAGCGGTGCCAGCAGGTCAAGGGAGATGATCCTTCCCCTCCACTCAGCACTGGTGAGCCCACGTCTGGAGTGCTGCGTCCAGCTCTGGGCTCCCCAGCACAGGAGACACATGGACTTACCGGAGAGAGCCCGGCAAAGGCCCACAAAGATCATTACGAGAATGGAGCATCTCTCACGCCACAAGAGGCTGAGAGAGCTGGGACTCTCCGGCCTGGAAGAAGAGAAGCTTATATTTAGAAATATCTGATGAGAGGGTGTGAAGAAGACAGGGCCTGACTCTTTTCAGTGGTGCCCAGTGACAGGATGACAGGCAATGGGCACAAACCGGAACACATACAGGAAATTTCGCTTAAACATAAGAAAGAATCTTTTTCACTGTGAGAGTGGCTGAACACGGGAACAGGCTGCCCAGAGATGTTGTGACGTCTCCATTCTTGGAGATATTCAAAATGCGACTGGGCATGGTCCTGAGTAACCTGGTCTAGCTGATCCTGCTTGAGCAGGGGCAGGTGGACTAGAAGATCTCCAGAGGTCCCTTCCAACCTCAGTGGTTCTGTTATACTGCAATTTTTTTTCCATATAAAACTACAGTATTCCTAAAAACCTATGCTCTTTAGGATCTGCTTCAAGGCAATCACTCCCTGAAATATTTGACATATACAGTATATTTTTATAGTTTCTAAGATGATAAAAGTCAAATTTGAGAATTAAGAAAACCAGAAAAATTTAAAAGCCATTCACTAAAAAAAATAAAAAATTAAAAATTAAAAAAAAATCCTAGGAATAAATATTCTTCAACAATGCATCAGTATTATCCAGTTTTCGGAACTTAAAACTGAAGATTCAAAAATACAGGCTTTTGAGTACCAAATCCTCTATGTTTCTCATTTGTGACAAATAGTATCTTGTCACTGAAAGGCTCCTAAACACTGTGGTCTCCACTGCGTAGCTCTTTACCCCATAAAAGTCCCAGCCCACCTTTGCAAAAACAGCTGTTGGTCTTAAAATCAAGAACATGATTTTCTCCAAAAGAAAATCTCAGGACTATCTAAAACTTCATCTCCCCAAAGCAATAAAAAAGAAGCACTGTTAGTGTATTTCCATTAAGCATTCCATGGATTCTTAAAAACTCTTTCTGTGCTGATCTGAAATACACTGATTTTTAGGACAGACCACAGGGGTCATTTCTTTGGTCTTTGGAAAAAGTGTGGGAAACCGAGAATCAGCCAGTGCATAAATGTAACAGTGTTTGATCATTGTGGCTGCTTGTTAAAACTGGGGGATTGCACTGTACTTTGTTTCTGCACTTCTGTACTTCTAAATAATTAGAAGGCTAAGACAGTACTGTACTTCAGCTGCCATAAAATTAAAAAAGAAGCTTAGGGGCAATAACTTGCATTTCATTTCTAGTGTCATATCAAGTATGGAATACCAGCTCCCTTGTAAACAATGACAATATAGTCAGGGTACATTTATATTGTTCCTGCACTCTCAATGGACCATAACTATACTTCCTGACATCATATTTTTCCATCAATGTATTTAACAATTGACTGACAAGCAAATTAATTATGCATTCATCACTCTATGTGTATATGTGCAAATGTACATATAAATGTATACTTAAAGTACACTTTTATTATTTTTTTGAAAATCAATTTAAGTAACGTCCACTCCCAAACAGTCCTTTTTCGACAAGATCCTTTGTCCCTCTAGGGTAAAATTAACTTGTCTTATGTAAAACTAAAAGATTTCAAGTATTCACATGGAATATAGGAAGTCTGGGAAGGTGAAATTTAATCTTACACTACCATGCCCAATCCTCATCCCTTCAAGACTATTACTCTAGATGTTGGACCAGGTACGGTCACAAACCATCAGTGTTTAGACAGGTAGTAGAGTCACTGAAGTGACTGTCTTGGATCCATTTTTTCCCCGATGGAAGACAACACCAACACCGTATTACTGTCACCATACAGCCTGGATATTCAGTGCTTCTGGTAAGAGATTCATGCTTTGCAATGTGCAATTTTTCAAAGAAATAACACAGTTTGAGTTTAATGTATCAGGAAGAATTAAAATTTTGTTGCCTCCAGACATGCCATTGGTTTGGTTCCCCCCAGGAATGATTCCAAGACTGCTAGGAAATATCAATAGGACTTTGCACTGCCAAAAATCAAGCAGCCTTCCATGCTACACTTAAAACAACAGCACAGTAAATTTTCACAACACGAATCAAGGCAGTATTTAATGAGTTACAGGGAGAATTAGTAACAGGAACATTATGTTAGAAGCAAACACTGTCAAAATCAGTCAATTATTTAGCCTAAAAAGAAGTAATTTTTTTAACATAAGGACCCCACTTCTGTAGGCAGTCTGTCTTAAATCTTTGTCTCTACAGCTTAAACAGTAAGACTTGCTAAAGAAGCAACCCAACTCTAATTCTTGTTACACGCTTAGTCTCTGGACTGAGTGATAATGAAAGAAAGTCTCCCAAATGGCTTTGCCTGTAATACAATAAAATAATTGCAATATCATAAAAGGCTTTTGCATATGGTGCACAGCTTCACATGAAAAGATTCTTATAGATAGCCATAAAAAGTACAAATTTTAAATGAAGTTAAAGTCTGAAAACTCTATATAAAATCATTTCACCAAAAAACACATTATCTTGCATAACAAACACGCAAGAATTTCTAGAAATAAATCAACTCTCTAAAATCCTTATGAATTTAAATAATGCATTTCTTTTTTTCCAGGAAACCTTAAAACATTCTCTCCATATATAAATTCACCTTTGCATTTAACTTCAGAGTGATTAGATGTTGTCGACCACACGAGTCTTCAGCTTTTAGCTTGACTGTGGAAAGACCAGTATCCACGTATGCAACTCTGGAAGAGAAAAGAAAACTGTAACAGAATTGTAGGAATTACAGTTTGAAATGTCTGCAATACTCTTATTAGTCTGTTAGAAATATTAATCAGAGGAAGTCCTATATGCCAACCATTTCTGCTGTTCTAGATTTACTGCTGTTAATACACCAGTCTACTGCTTAATGCAGTCATATATCTTTGGGTTATTTACAATGTGTGTCAAGGCTCACGCTGTGGTCAGTGAGCACTATGTTTCAGTTTTCCATCACTGGAACCTTTGACACACACAGCATGTTCCTGTCAGCCTCTACTTATGTACACATTAAACTTCCTGTCAAATCTTTGATCCATTTCTGCAGTTTCTTACAGTACGAGACTTTTATGCTCTTGATTTGCTTTTCTCTTCAATGAAGTTCTCTTTTATTATCAATACTATTATTGTGGAAAATTCAGTAGATATTGGCTCATATTCTGAAATTGATTTTCTACAGATAACAGTACTGGAACAGGTACAAAATGAGTTATTTACAATGATTTCCTTTTGTTTTTATGACAGTTTTACACAGTATGCATGCACCCAAGCAAGTATTAAGTACATACCAAAGGTTAATAAGTTTTAGAACTTAGGACATAATCACTGACTTTTTGTGTAAAATGTTACTGATTTGTGTTTCCCACAAAAATGAAAATGAATACAATTGTAACATACATTGTTCTCTAGAAATGTGTTCTCCTGAGCAGTTTCAACAACTGCCAAAAAGATTCAAACTTATCCATACATCTGCTAGTGAGCTGGGCAAGTGAATATTTTGACATTCTCACTACGTCAGTCTTGCGTAAAGATAAAAAGCAGTGTAAGATTATTGTACAAATTATCTCCTAGACTAATGGTAAGACCCATCAGAGTTCAAAGCGAGCATCTGCTTGCTGACCTAAGTAACATTTTTTTAAAACTATTACATACTAGCCCAGTCACTTGAGCCAGCATGCTGGGACAAATGGTTCTCTTTCAAGAGGAACTGGCAAGGGAATTGTAGAAGCTTGTTTTAAACAAGAAAAGAGGACTAAGCCATAGGTTGTGTCTCCATAGATGACACAGCCTCAATATGCAAGAACTGAAAAATAAAAACAGAAAAAACCGTAGCAGTAGTAAGTGGGGAAAGAGATATATTATTTCATGTTTAATGATGATTGTAATGCAATATTAAACAGTCCTAAGATACTTGGGAGTATTTTGACATGCCTTTGACATGCAATTCAACTGCAGGCAATAAACTGATTTTATTTAGATAGAATTCAGACCATCCCTACTGTAACTGGAAAAATCGTTACTCCCACCTCGTTCTAAAGTTCACCTTAAAATTATACCACAAAGTTTTTTATTTTACAGATAAGAAGAAACTATCTACATCCCACCCCTCCATCTACTTTTGCCTGGGGTGGGGGAAACCCCAAACCAGCAGCGATGGCACAGTATGGGCACTCCAAGAAAATATATAGTGACCTGTCCAAAACAGCAGAACTGGTGCCAGTCATAATGCATTGGCAGTTAGATGGCAAAAGAGAAGAGGAAAATTTAAAGGCACACTCTCAGGGTGTCTAGGATTTAAAATTACCTGTTCTGACAGTTACCTTGTTTGGAACATTCCATGCTTGCGATGCCAGGAAGGTTTGAGTTGTTTTAGTTTAAATCAACCATTTTTGAAGTTCCTTCCTCTGCACCGGGCAGGATGGAACAAGACTAAAAAATGATTTGCTTTTCCTAGATAGCAATGGACACAGTCATCTTAAAATTTATTTCTGGAATCCTTAAGGATTCGGTGTTTTTATAATTAGTTTAAAAACCTGACAGCAAGCCTTTAAAATAAATATTTATATATGTGTGCATACTTATATATTTAAACTATGGATATACACACACATATGATTATATTAAAAATAATTGCAACAACTTTGTGATTATATTCAATCATATCTGTAAAGAACACAGTTTTATTGAAAGCAGGTATTAGACAAACTGCAAAAAAATAAAGAGTATTTTGAAAAGGTGCAAATGATGACTACCTATTTGATGACGTATGTATGGATACATCATAAAAATTCTAAAGAGAAACTACTTTACAGGTTAGAGTCCATTATTCTTCTTAAAAAAAAAATCTTCAGTTTTAGGATTCATATTGGAAAGTATCTTTTTAAAGCAGTCTAAAATGTGATTTGCAATGACCTTGAGATAGTAGAAAAGAACTGTAAAAAAATGTAGATCCTCACCTGTATGCTGCACCACTACAATTCAGTCCAATTTGGAAATTCTTGCAACTTTTCAATATTCTGACTTCAACAACTATCCGCTACTAGACGACACAACTATTCAGGTTAAACAACACAACAGCTTTCAGGTATTATTCATCACAAACAATGTACTTGGAGGTTTTCTCATAAAACACTGTCTTCCCTTTCAAACTTTCCCACAGCCAGCAACAGCAAGGAACAAAAAAAATCCTCAGACAACAAGGGGCAGACAGGGTTGAAGAATGCCCAGAATGAAAATTCATAGCTAGTCTCCTTTCTTCTCAACAGAATGTAAAAAGCAATAAACTGCCCCTGGGGAATGAAGGAGGATTCAATTTTCCATTTAGTATAGAAAAAAGTAGTTTAGTGGCTACCTGTTCTGTAACATCATTCCACCAATCTTTGGATAAGAAGAGATGAAAAGGAAAGTTGGACAACCTTGTAAAAGTCATACAAACCTCTTCACATAATTGTATGATAAAAGAAGGAATTGTTTATATAGCCGATATTTCACCTATATAAACCTTTATTCCTCCGTAGGCGCCATCATTTTATCATATACGAAGGAATTTAAAGACCATAGAGATGGAAAACCTCAGTTAAAGCTCAGAAATAATTCAACATAACACATAAATGATATTTCATTGAAAGTGCATGATAAAGCAGGATTCCATTGGAAAGGAGGAGGCAAGAAGAGAAGATACCTGTGATATGAAAAATCTTAGTAAGTATCGAGCAGAAATCAAGACTGCATTGAGACATGTCTTGAGACAATCAGGAACATGACTCACACCATGGACTGAAGAGATACTGGCGGTCTTTATGAATCCACATGACGGTGATAGGAGTCCTACAGACTCTTTCACAGTCAAAATCCTACCTTCCTGAGGCACTGTCATTGAATTCACCAGTCAGATTATGAGATAATATTAAAAGATCCTTTCCATTAGCTTACTACTACTTCGTGCATATCCTCTCCCACCTCAACTGACACAGACAATATTTTTTAGGTTTCTGCTGCTATTTTCCACCTTCCTAAAATGAAGTATCCTCGTTTGAATTCCTCAGCTGTTGGGAGGAAAACACGGAATTTTGGTACAATTCTAGAACCTGTTGAACCGTGACTTCTGCGTACACATATTCAAAAATGAAAAAAACATGTGCCGCCTCTTTGCATCTAAATTAGGTCAAAGAATCAGTATCAAAGGGAAAGTGATTATATAATCACAGTAGCCTGCCCATTTGCAATCTTTACTGTTTTTCCTTTCAGTGGTTGAGGACAAAAGAGGCATAAGATCATTTCAGATAATGTCTCCAACTTCTTTCTGAGAGACTTCACATATTCCTTAGATAAAAGTCATTAGAACACACTAAATTTGTACCATCTCTGAGAGCTTCTTAGCTCACTTCAGAGATAAAGGAGCCACAGCCTATTGCTTTGATTCTCTTTTGTCCAGATTTCTTTTGTTATTCTATCAGATTTGAATGCAATCAGCTTCATCAGCGCACTTCCAGCATGACTCAAAACTCACTAGGAAAAAGTAAATATAGGGCCCAACAGAACATGACAAGCCAGTTCTTTTCTAAGCGGAATCCTATAAAATAAAGCCAGAGGCTTCTCAACACGTGAGCAGTAATCCTTCCTGGCAGTACTAAATGCAGGCTTAGTTAGTGCTGAAAGAGCATATGAGGATCTTTTTAATAAACATGTGCACATACATGTGCATCACCTGCAATTCCAAATCAGTCTTGACTAAAGCAGCCTTCTTTGTAGTTCATGAATACATTATATTGCTAAAAGAATACTAAAATTAGAGGGGTATTTGCTAATATATTTCATATCACCTCTCCAGGTTATTATTCCCCTTTCAATTCATATTTCAGATATGATCGCCTAAATACAGTCTAGCATTTTTATTAATGATTAACTTCCCTAAACAAAAAAAATTAAATAATGATTTTATCTGTAACAGAGGTTGATCAAGAGGTGTATGTATAATGAATTACACCATTGCACTGGACAAAAGCACAGAGAGTTGTGTGTCCCGATGAAAACCATCCTTGCCTAGAAATCAGGTGAAATTCTGCCTTAGAAGTACACTCTCTGATAGAACACTGATGTGGTTTTTTGATAATAAGTCACTGAATGTTTTGTATGTAGAGCATGTCAGAGGAAATATTGGTTTCATGATCAGCTACTGAATTGTACTTTAGAAGTGTATTTTATTTTGTGGGAGAGTACATACTCAGAATTTATTTCCAATGCTAGCAAAATTGCGTAAATATGTTTAGGAATTTTTAAATAATAAATTTGCAGACCTGAGTATGAGAAATCTGAAAAGAATGTCTTCAGGCAGCACAACTATATACTTAGTAATGGATATCACCGAGAAAATTCAGCTGAAGATAACAAGGATAATGTAAATCTTTAAGTAAAAGTGGGTATTCAAAGCAAATTCTTATTTAATGTTAATTACAAGTAAGTTATTTATACATGAATCAGGTGAGAAAACTCAACCCTGTTCTTCAATCCAAGGCATTTTTATTTGATGTAGTAAAACCAATGCTTATGAAAGTTAGCTTACCATCTGAGACTAAGGTAAAAGTAGATTGTCTTGAGGACAGCCTCAAATGTAGACTTTTTTGCTTTCTTTTTACAGAACCTAAAAGGTAGTTTCTCAGTCAAGACTCTTCAACATCCTACACAATCTTTCATCTTAACCCCCTGAAAGAAGGCACCATGAGATTAACTGTAAATTATCAGTGAAATTAAAGACAGTGTATAAATATATCTCCTTCATGTCTCCCTACATTGAAACAACTACCTTCTTTAACATCATGCATGTCTCCTGGAGGTTCTAGTGGAAAGGACACAAATCATTCTATTGCAGGCTCTCTGGTCTAGGAATAAATGATTCAATATCAGAGAATTTGCCAGTGCTGGCACATGTGATGGCAGATAAAACCTTTCAGTTAAAAGTCTGCAAAACAGGAGGTTATCATCTGATAGTATATGGGACTCTGAATAATAGAGTCTGAACTCTTCAAGACCCTAATGAAAAGGCACCAAGGGACAGGTATGTGTACATTTCTTTCCTTAACAAAGAAAAATATCCTTTGCTAATGTGTCATTCTTTCCTATGCTATTAAAACAACAGTTTTAGTGTGAGATTCGCTTCCAGTTCCCCTTTCCCCAGAAGACCAGGACTGTCACTACTTACTCCACAAATACTCAGTCTATACTACAGCATATACTGTGAAACCATGCTCTTGGGTGCACTGAGCCTCCACCCTCAGGTGATGAACTTACGCTCTCCTCATGCAGTACCCAATCTTCCCGACTTGAAAATGCCAACCCGCTCCACACCCCTCCTCCCCCTCAAAAAACAAGACCTGCTTGCACAGCTGAATCGAGACAACCTTTTGGAGACTCCTGAATGCTCTCCATTAGTCCCCATCTCTCTCTGAGCCCATCTGGAGAGCAAAAGATATGTATCAGTTTGCTGATCAATATCAGTTTACATATCAGTTTGCATGGGCTTCAGGAAGAGCCGGGCTGCTTTATAGTTTTGGAATTACAGCTTTCCAAATTTTCCCCTACACTCACATACACTTTTCTTGTAGATTTACCTTTTTTTTTAGATTAACCACGTTACTCCTTTATCTATGAAAGTCCTCGTGGCTATGGATAGAATTGTTTTCTCAGAAATAAGCAAATTATTCTAGTTTTTAAAAACGTGTGATCTAGGTTTTTATAACAGCATAAAGACACTTGCTGCCAACCATAGCTACTTTACTAAGTCAGTTGTAATTATATCACTTATATCACTTATTATATCCTTTATTACACAACAGGAAGAATCAAAATGTTGTACAAACTAAGTGAAAAGAAAGAAAAATGAGAAAAATAAAAGCTGTATTAAATATTTACTATGCCAACAGTTTATAGGTCAAATAAGAATTGATTTCTTAGTAGTAGCATCTCACCTTTCAGCTAAATTGTCTGAGACTGAGAATATGCCTTCTGTTTATATAGTTGTTTTTTTTAATAAAAAAAGAGCAGCAGAGAGTGTTTTTCATACAAAATCACAGCTTCTGTACAGGATAAGTTAACTGAACAAGTACAATTGATATGTTGAATTCATGTATCTAAACAAACAACAGATATTCTACAGATAATCTCTGTTAAGTAATAAAATAAACATACTTATTCCAACCCAATATTTCTATATCTCTGACAAGACAGGAGTAGTATTCTGGTGGCCGTGGTATATGCAGCTCTGGTGTATTCTTTAAGGCAATTTCCTGTTTAAAAGAGCATTAAAACATCATTAAGAGAGGCTTCAATATTTTTGCATCCATTTAGTCATGTGATTTTTGCAATTCATTCAGAAATATTAAGCTTATGTAAAATTAACTGTACACTGCATTTGTTTTGTTATAGCCTCCAGTTAAAGCAGACAAAGAAGCTGTTTGGTAAATTACTTTAGATATTGGTAATGAAAACATCTGCAATTTAAAAAAACCCCACAGATGTTGACAACATAGTCTTCACATGTAAATATCAAGTGTGCCTCTTTTTTCAGCTAATAAATTTGAAGTCAAGAATCTTGACTGAAGGAACATTTCAAAAGAAGGTTCTATTAAGCCCACAGCTGTCTCCTGGGCTCCAGAGCTACAGAGATGGCCCAAGAATTAAAAACAAAACAAGTAGGGAGAGGAGAAAAAAAAAAGGGGGGAGAGGGGTAAGAGAGGTACAAGTTCACAGCTGGGCAAAACATTACTGATGCTTCACCATGAACAAGATTTTTTCATTGTTACTAAATTGAATGTTGTACTGAGATACAAGGTGAGAGATAACAGTCATAAATTGAAAAAGCAGGGGTTCCAACTGAATATAACGAACAGCCTTCTTGCTATGAAGACAATTAAGCATTGAAATAGGTTGTCCAGGGAGGTTGTGGAATCTCCATCCTAGGAGGTTTTCAAGATCTGACACAATAAAGACCTGAGCAACCTGATCTGAATTCAGTGTTGACCCTGCTGTGAGCAGGAAGTTGGACTAGAGACCACCCTCGGTCTCAACCAGAATATTCCACGATAAAATGGAATTCAACTGAAAAACAAATCAATCTTTGGGACAATTCTGTTAAAATAATAAAGAAGGCACTCTGACAGATGAGTGAAAGATAAACCACAAGAAAAGCTTGTAACAGTACTACTTTGTTCTTACTGCAAGAAATCTCCATTCAGATTCCAAAGACTGAATCTACACGCTTTGATTTAAAAGCAAGATTAACTTATACGAGGACAGCTGACATGTTCATGGCTTCCCTCTGTTCAACCTATCCCTACTGCAGAGTTGAGCTACTCATGAAGCAAGTTCTGAACCACCATTTTACAAATAACATTTAATGGCAAATGACTTTGGCAAAATATGCCTTTAAATATCCCACTGTAAAAATACAAAATCCAGAGGTGCTCCATAGCAGTTCAGCACTGACTTTGTCAACCAATATACGTGTCCTTCACTTGCAAAGGACATGTCAAATCTTCTATCAGACTAACCCTGCCCTTCAACATGAAAGTTACTGTCATACAGGTGTAAGACAATGCAAAACCATTTCATTATCTAAAACAGAATGTAAGAAATGAATTTCATCATCTCAGACAACTGCTCTTGGTACTACAAGAGTGCCAGGCAGCCAAATGCAATTCTGAAAATGTGAGAGAAGAGGTTTGTTTGTGCTTGCCGTATGAGAGAGGGAAGGAGATGGATTCAGGGCATTCCACTGCCCACGTGGAACGTACGGTGAAGTCATGGGACAGGGATTTCCAAGCCATCTTGGAATCACTAAACAATGCCGGGATTAAGATACTATTTTAATCACAAAGCCACATACTATCAGTAAAACTGCCTATTATGATTGATTGTTGTAATTACTTTACATCACCTCTAAACTATTCTACCTTAGGATTTTGTGCAGTGAATGGATAGCTATCAGATTCTCCATAGTCTCAGAAACGGTACAGAATGCACTGCAGCAAGCTTCTATTATAAGTTAGAAATGGCTGAGTAATTTCTGAAGATAATTATCAAAGCTCAGTGATACATTTCCCAGTTATGTTTGTTTTATGATTAAAAAAAGCATTCCAAAAGAGTAAGTGAAAATGAACTTTTTCAAAAGGACAGCCACTTGTGCTTTGAAATGTTCTTGACTGGGAAGCAAATGTGATTGGAAAATAGTATGTCACAAGCTGTGACTTTTTTCAGAAGCTTAAGTTTTGCACATTTGATACCCATACCCATAACCAAAAGGGAGAGAGGGAGGGAGAAGGGACAAGACTATCAAAGCACTGACTAATGCTGTGAACAGTTTTTCCAGTGTTATCAGGGGGGTATCTTTTGGCTAGGTCAGCGCTTTTCACAAAATAAAGCTAGTCACTGTGGATATTTAAGAAATCTACCAGCTGCAACTCTTAACTGTCCTTCTCAGATCCTGGCTACCTCTCAACATAAGGATATCTACCCAGTATTTAAAAGATTTCTTTTGATATGGGATTGTTAAAAAAATTATACCCCAATTTCTACTCTCTTTGTTTATCCATCATTTAAAAAGCTTGAGTTCAGAGGTGTTCAGCAGTTGTTTGGAAACCTGAAGAGGAAAAATTCCTACTCCTTTCTCTTGGTAACACATATTTCTAATCAAAAGCTAAGGACTAGCATAAGATCAGGCAATACAAACAGAGCTTATGTTTGGGAGCTGGAACTATTGGAACTTGCATGACAATAACAGGGAACCAAAGTCTTCACCATGCCTGCTGTGAGATAAACTGCAGTTATAAGTTACTGGAAAATCAATGCAGAGCAGAAATGTTATAAAGCTTCAGAGTTTTTTCAGAAATATCCAATTAATATCTCATTCTGACATCACATCACATGACATGTAAATCATGAGGCCAGAAAATATATTATCAAGCTACAGCTGGCTGTCCTGCTACAAAGAAAATGCTAATATTTTTATAAAAACACAATCAATCTACAAGAGATATAGAACAGAAGAAAAAATCAGTTTTCCAGAGAAAACTCACATTGCAATTGCAGACTCTTACAAAATGGTAGCAAAATATCCCATATTTTTATGAGGAAATAAAAATGTCAAGAAATACCAAGCAAAAAAAAAGCAAACATAATGCTATAAGCAAAATATTTATGTTAGTACAATTACAGTGATGATCAACTTCAGGATATCTGCTTTAAGATTTTAAACTTCTTTTTTTTAAGCCTTTAGTCTTGATATAAAAAAGGATGACCTTACAAACTCTGTGATTCAGTTTGGAACTAACAAAAGTATTTTTCTATTGTTTATACATACAGATAATACAGAAATTGTAGTAAAACAATCATCTCTCCCAAGTTCTCCTACATTGTCTTCAGTTGTTGTTTTCTCTATCCACATTCGGGATCACTGCATGGTGTGAAACATTTTACTATTTTAAATGAATTATACTTTTAATACATTCTCATTTTCTCAGGGCTTATGTATCCAGACAAATAGATTGGCATAACTATTGTGAAATATTCCACAATAGCCACATGTGGACATTCTTACGTCTTATTCTTATTCCAAGTGCCTTTGTCTGGTTTAGCTTAATCTGGTTTGGCAGGAATTAACCAACATTGAACAAAGGCATTCCTAGTATAGAGCAGGAGTGTAATAAAATAAGAGTATTTTTGTTGCTGTTTTGAAAAATACTTATTGTGCTTTATTTCTAAATTAAGTAGGGTATGAATGTAACTATTCTTTGTAGAGAAGGCTTATAAAGTAAAATTTTATTAACTGACGTCAAAATATCAATTTCATGTTGCTAACCAAAACTTCTCTACTCTTATAATCCCAGACTAAAAAAATTTTGATAAAGAATAAACAGCAGTCTTCATAGTATGAAAGAAAGCTTTCTACATTTATGGATCAAGTTGTCATGAAGGTGAAAGCACCTTTAGCAATCCACTGATAGTGCACACTCCCTTTGCATAATTATAGGCCTTCTTTACCATCTGGACAATACCAGAAATTCCAATAAGAGCACTGTAAAGAGGATAGCTCTTATACCTAACAAAGCTAGATCACTTGCTGGAATTTTATTTTTTTCTAAAATAATCCACTTTCTAAAGAGTACAGTCAGTTAAAATCTTAAAGGGTATTTATATAAATATTATGTAAGCAGCATTCACAAAATTGCCTCTTTTCTAATCATCATAAATCCATCTGTTAAATGCTAAACTATAAAAAAATTGAAAGTGAAAACCAAATCTGTAAGAATACCCCTTCTCCCACATATATATTATGTTACTTACCATAATAGTTTTCAGCTCCACCAAAAAACTGACAAGATCTGGACAGCTGTGCAACCTCTGGAGAGAACACAGTGTCAGTTCATTTTCTTCATCTCATAACCTTTGGTGGTAAACAGTTTTAGTTTAACTAACTGTGTATTTTTCTGGTATTGTGAAAACAGCCAACATACAGAAAAAATACAGCATGTTTAAACGTTCAATTAAAGAACAAACCTCTCAGAGTATGGGGAAATTTACCGACAAATAAACACTACTTTTGTCAAGTAATGTTGCATAATACATTTATATAGTTTACGAAGACTTTGTTTTTTCTTTACTCATGAAGACATTTATAAAGACTTTAGTTTTCACGAATGAGAACAGAAGCTTTTGAATTACTCAAAAATCCTTCCTGTTTGGCTACTTTATTTTCTCTCTTTTTTTTTTTTTTTAAAGACAAACTCTGCAGACCCATCTACCTTTTGAGGCTGTACATGTTTAAGGACCCCTGCCTGTCATCAGATGCGGTACATGTTTATGCTTCAGTTTCCTCAACTCTGTACCTTTGGATACTATAAAGTCACCACCCTTGTGGTGTGAGGTACACAGTCCATGAGATGCAGTATTTTAACTAGCACATGTGGCTTCTTAGAAACAAAACATTCTTCTTGACTGCAGACTTGCGCCCTTGTCCCAGAGTTTCTTCTGGATGGGGAAGTTTAACTAAGATTACTTGGCCATCTACAACACAGAATTAGCTAGATATATACACAATTTATGTTAATTTTCTTCTTCGTACTATGAACTGTTTGTTAAAAAAAAAAATTAAGGAAAAAGTCTGTTTCTAATTGAGGAATTAAAGAAAAATTCTAGTAAGATGTCAGCTGTCATTTAATAAAATCTGTTCTATCTCAATCTCCCAAATATAAAGGTTGAAGAAAAATAAATATTTACCAGAACTTATCCATCTCTCTTTAGCTCAGCCTGCAAATCCTCAGACATTTCAAAATAATAAATCTTGGTTATACAATGAAAGAAGAGTTCTTTAACACTTTTAGACTGGGTGGATGAGTATAAGCTTTTCAGAATTACTGTAACTACAAATTTAGACAGAAAAAGCTTTAAAAGTAGTATACCTGCTTTAAAATATGCTGATATCCATGCAGTATCTTCTTTAGGTGCCAGCTACACTCTATCCTAGACAAATAGTATTTTGTATGGATTTTAAATGCAGATTCATCATTTTTAAAAAGAATCAGAAAGTCTGATACACATTAACACAAAAGTTTTTCCTCAAAAACACAAAGGAAGTAAACAGTATTTTAAAATTTCTTTGAGTTTTCATATTCATTTATTTAAAAATCTTCAAATGTCACAATCCATATTTCATTAAAAATTAATAAGCAGACATTTACCTACAAAAGCCTCCATTCTTTGTTGAAAACAACAACATAATTCTTGCAAGTTAATATGACTTCATAAAACATACCAATATTTAAAAATGGTATCCTGAAAATGTCAGAGTTAACTATAATGCCGTTCTAAGTATCCAACCTAAAATGTAATAAAGCTATCTAATATCACATCTGTTCACAGTTTACAATAGGCCAGCCCATGCAGAAGTCTAGAATAGAATATGAAAGACTAACTGTGCATACATGTGCATATACACAATACACACACATACTCACAAACGCACAATGTTAAACAGTTGCACCAGTAAGAACAGGGTTTTAAAAGAAAGGATCAGTAACACCAATTAAAACGTATTAACAAGAAAGATAAATTTATGGTTGGTGTGGCTTTTTTAACTTTAAACATTATTGCTTTAATATAGATCTTGCACTGATTTTTGTTTCCCAAATGGTGACATATAAATACAGTCTGATTTAAATGAACATTTCTGTGTTTTCAAGTACATTGATTTCTACGTAAACAGAACCAGTTAATTCCAACAGGTTTCAAAGTTAATTAACAACAAAATATTTTGATATAGGCAATGTTTATTGTCAATGTTTATTAACACTGATGCTATAGGATGCTGTACAATTTTGTTGCAAGGTTAAGTCGAAAACAGGAAGAATTAATTACCAAATTTGATATAAAATTATAATTCATAAGCATATCTATCACTGCTTTTATCAAAATAAACCTTTTGTTACTGCACTTATAAATTTTTTTAAAAAACTATCTTACCTTGCATTTTTCAGTTGAAAATCCGTTGGTAACAGTATCCTGATATGGAAGTCTCTACCCTTGAAAATAAGCATATAATTGATAGGAAGGTCAACAAAGAAAAATGGTTAGACACTAGGGGAAGTCTTAATAGGAGTGGCTACTACGAGAGAAATTTTTACTTATCTGTGCTTCAAGAATGTTATTCAGAATTATTACTCAATTTCTTCATTTAGAAAAAAAGAAACACAAATGACGGGTGGAAACTGGCACTTACAATTCAAAGAATTCAGTAAGAACTCTTCAATACATCATGCTTCATAAAGCAAAAATAAGACCTTTTACAAGAAAAAAAAGCTTTATACAAAACTGGACAAAACCAAGAAATAGAATCTTATCCCAGTCAGGCTGAAATATATGAAAGTCTTTCTTCCACTCAAGTTAAAGTTAGAGGAGACTTTTATCATAAAAGTACTTCACTAAAAGGAACTTGGGCACCGATCCACAACACATTTCAGCAAGGTTTTAGAAACTAAACACAAACAGTCCCACCTACAGGAACATAAGAACTGTATTAATAGGAGAAAAAAAAAAAAAGTGAGGCCACTCTCAAATGCAAGCCACCTGTAGTATTTTCAGGAATTTTCCTGATTTCTGATCCTTCCTCTACTGTCTTACGTGGTGATCAAAATAGTATTGAAATAAAGAAGGCTTGTGAATGCGTTTAACAACACCCTGTAGTGAAAAGGGCAGTTAAGTCATCTCAAAACTTTTGTTTCACACCCTCAGTGTTCCATCTCTAAATACCATGACTTATGACCACAAATTCCGAGATTTCTTCAGAAGGAAGTTAAGAACAACAACGGATTTCCTTCTGTTATAGGATGACTGACTCGGTGGATGCTGTTTGCCTTGACTTTAATACGGCTTTCGACACTGACTCCTGTAACATCCACATAGGCAAGCTCACGAAGCACGAGCTAGATAAGGGGTCAGTGAGCTGCACTGAAATCTGGCTGAACTCCTGGGCTCACAGGGTTGCCACCAGCCGCACAAAGCCCTGCTGGAGACCAGCCACTAGAGGGGTCCCTTAGAAGTCGGCACTGGGGCCAGCACCATTTGACATCTTCATTAATCACCTGGATGACGGGACACAGCGCACCCTCAGCAAGTTCGCAAGCGATACAAAACAGGAAGCAGTGGCTGATCCACCAGAGGGCTGCGCTGCCATTCACAGGGACCTCGACAGGCTGGACAGATGGGCACAGGGGAACCTCGTGAAGTTCACCAAGGGAAGTGCAAAGTCCTAGTCCTGCACCTGGACAGGAACAACCCCATGCACCAGAGCAGGCTGGGGACTCACCAGCTGGAGAGCAACTCTGCAGAGAAGGCCCTGGGGCTCCTGGTGCACAGCAGGCTGACCAGGAGCCTGCCATGTGCCCTCGCAGCAAAGAAGGCCAACAGCCTCCTGGGCTGCATTGAGAGCGGTGCCAGCAGGTCAAGGGAGATGATCCTTCCCCTCCACTCAGCACTGGTGAGCCCACGTCTGGAGTGCTGCGTCCAGCTCTGGGCTCCCCAGCACAGGAGACACATGGACTTACCGGAGAGAGCCCGGCAAAGGCCCACAAAGATCATTACGAGAATGGAGCATCTCTCACGCCACAAGAGGCTGAGAGAGCTGGGACTCTCCGGCCTGGAAGAAGAGAAGCTTATATTTAGAAATATCTGATGAGAGGGTGTGAAGAAGACAGGGCCTGACTCTTTTCAGTGGTGCCCAGTGACAGGATGACAGGCAATGGGCACAAACCGGAACACATACAGGAAATTTCGCTTAAACATAAGAAAGAATCTTTTTCACTGTGAGAGTGGCTGAACACGGGAACAGGCTGCCCAGAGATGTTGTGACGTCTCCATTCTTGGAGATATTCAAAATGCGACTGGGCATGGTCCTGAGTAACCTGGTCTAGCTGATCCTGCTTGAGCAGGGGCAGGTGGACTAGAAGATCTCCAGAGGTCCCTTCCAACCTCAGTGGTTCTGTGATTCTCACAAGCAAGAATGACATACTTCTTTCTGGATTGAATACAGCCCATTGACACATCAGTTGCTTTCAAACTCCAAAGCTAATGTTTATATGTAGTATGCTTCAATCAAACATTTAACTTCTTACTTTGCTACATAATGACCTTAGTCCTGATCCAAAAAAATCACATCTGAGAGCAGACACTCGCACTCCAACCTTTACATCAACTCCAGGATGTATTCTAACACAGAGTGTTTTAAAAAATAAGGTGTTAAGAGTAATGGAAATAAGAACATGTGCTTGCAAATTAATTTTAGGAATTAAAGGAACCTGCAAAAACCTTCCTGAATTCTGACAGCAAAACTACGGTTTTGAAAATGCAACTGTGACATAGTCCATGTCTTTTGATTTTTATTTATTTTTATAGAAAAAAATCCCATGCTATTTCTAGATGAAAGTACAGGTGTTAAATGCCATTTCTGTTGTGTGTGCATGCGCATGTGTGATGTTTTAACAAACTATGGCTGTAGTGTCATTGCATAGTGCCCCGATGGCAAAGTTGGCTTAAGAGCATCCACTTTCAACCTGCCTCTAGCTGATGTTATTCTACCTGCTGTTATTCTACCTGCACAATTTACCAGATCCTCAAATCAACAACACAACTATCTATGTTTTAGCATAGGCCAAGAGCAGGCCCAAAGAAACATTTACCAGCATGACACATCCAGGCCACAAGCTAGACCACACTAAATAGTGCAGACAACATTGCAAGAGCAATTCTGCACATGTGAACACGTAATCACACGAGACTGCTACTTGGGGAATCGCTATAAAAGCCTATGGCACACATCAAGGAAACAGCTGCAGGTAGACAGTGCAAACGAAGGTATCTTGGTACTTTCTCCAGCATCGGCCTTTTTAGCATGCGTCTTTAACCGGTTTACAAACCAAGCTGACAAGAGGCAGCACAGTCTCCGCGTCTGGCCAGAGAGCGAGCTGCCGGAGCGAGCGGGCGAGGCGGGGAGCGGCCGCCCGGGGGCGGGGGCGGAGGCAGGAGCCCCCCCCGCAGCGGCCCCGGGCCGAGGCAGCTCCGCGGGCCCGGCAGGCCGGTGCCGACCAACGGCTTGCTGGCGCCCGCGAGCGCAGGCGTTGCTGGGGGGGGAAGGGGGGGGCGTTGGGGGCTCCGCGCGCCACTGTAACGGCCGCCGGCCCAACCGCACGCGCGCGCCCAGCCGCTCAGGCGGGCCCCAGGGCGGGGGAACCTCGCTCGCTCGCTCGCTCGCTCACTCACTCGCTCGCGCGCGCCGCGGTACCTGCGCGGTGAGGAAGCCCTCGTAGACCGTCCCCTCCCGGTTCTGCGGCAGCAGCAGCGGGCATTGGCGGAGCACGGCCCCCGGGGCGGCCATGCCGCGCCACGCCGCTCCCGCCTCCCCTCCTTCCCGGCACAGCCGTTCGAATCCGACGCGCCGCCGGCGCAGGCCCCGCCCCCGCCGCCAGACAGCGCACGCGCGGCGGGGCGGGGCGCGGGGAGCGCTCCGAGCCAGGGGGCGAGGCGGGGCGGGGCGGGCGCGTGCCGGCCGTTGCCCTGGAGGCGGCGCCCGCCCGCGCGCGGGAGCGCTGTGAGGCGGGCGGCGCTGGGGGGCGGCGCCGGTGAGCAGCCGTTTGCAGCGCGCGCGGGAGCGTGGCGTTCGGGGAGCCGAGCCGGGCTGTGCTGTGCTGTCCTCACACCTCACACCTCACGCCAGGGGTGTCCTCACACCTTCGCACGTCCTGAGGGGACCCATGCCCGGGGCTAAGGAAAGCCGTCGAGCAGTGGTCTAAATACACAGCCCGGGTAGGGTGTGTGTGTGAGAGAGTTGTGTGGGTCCCAGGCCGAGGAAGTGGTCGCTTCTGGCCCATTTGGTTCACGGGTTGCTCCTCGAGGAATTGTACAGGTCTTTCCCACACGCCGTATGGAGGGTGATCAGAGCTCTGCTGCCCCGCTCACGCAAGTCTTGGGATGAAGGCCTTGCTCACTTTTCTGTGTTGGCTGCTGCTGGAATCTGATGGTTGCCGTACTGGGGAGAGCCCGGAGAAAGAGTTAAGAAAGACAACTTTTTTTTTTTATATATATGTTATAGGCTTTCCTGAAACATAGGAATAGGTTGCAGGAATCACTACAACCTTGCATACGACTGAGGTTGCAGCAGGCTGAACATCATGCAAAACACAGTGAGAGGCAGTTGCTACCTAAATGGTCTGTTTGAGAGAGAAAAAGCAGCTTAACAAAGAGATAAGTAACTTACCAAAGTCACTTAAGAGGTGTGTTACAGGGTTAGCAGCTGAATCTCAGGAATCTGCAAGGCTGCTTCCCTTGCAAACAAGAGGAAACATAATCTGATTAACCTATATCATATTAGGAAGGTTTGTAGGAGAACCATATATTTATAGACCAGCTGATAAAGGCTCTGTTGTTGGACATGATAAGAAGAGACTGTGCCTAGAAGCTTGGCAACTTTTCCAGCTATATTATCTAACAGAAGAAGTTATTTCTCCCAACGTACCTTGAATCTCTCATGTCTTTGAACCAGCACTTCTCAGTGCTGTAGAAAAGAGTTCAGAAGGGTTTGCAAAGTATAGAAAAGGCAGTATTAGTTGGCAGGAGCTCAGTTGTTCCAGGCCAGGGAAATGAGAAGTGGCTGCAATTACTTGCTGTAAGTTTTTATGGCAGAGAGACACTGTCTCTGTTTAATTGCTGGCAGCAGCTCAGTTCCTCCAGGACAGGAGGAGAATTGGAGGGGAAGCGAAGAGAAAGACAAGAATGTACTTGCTGCTAATTCCCATTCCTGTGGCTTGGGAGAGCTGCATTTTGTTCATTCAGGAGGATTGCATGGAAATAGATGGGTAGTCTTATGTTGTTGCAGTGGCTGAAATGCTGCTACTGTGTGAGGACAGGGAATGAAGATGAAGCCTTGTTTGCTCATTTGAGACAGATGTCAAAGTTCCTGTGTTCTCTTTATATTCTGCCACAGTTCCTCTGTCCTATCCAAATTCTGCCAGTGATTTGCTATGGCTTCATCCAAGCATCAAATGTAGTATGTGCTAAGAAAAGTTGCTTGTGAGGTGAAAGCAGAGTCCCAAGAATTGCCACTTAAATTCTTCATCATAGTAAATTTTTCAGGAATATGTGGTAATAAAAGTATGTACTCTGTGCTGGTTTAACATGTTTTTACACCTTGCAAATGTCACTGATGATTTCCAGATTTCTAGCAAATTATCAGTGTTACTGAGCAAGACACGTTCTAGCAGTTCACTTCCTTTGCAAGTAGGAATGTTGCTCTAGTCACCTTTTTTTTGCTTCAAAGAATTCTGGCCACTATAACATTCACTTACCAATTCAAAAAACATTTTCCAAATATATGCACAAACAGTTTATAAATGGTATTATATTTAAGCTGTGTGCCCATAGTTGGCTCACTAATGCTGTTCATGTGCATTTCATTACGAGCATGGCTCACCTGGAGCAGTTAATGCAGTGCTTCATAGTAAATTGCATCCTTCGTATTATTTATTAATTTGAGGTTGATCAAAACATTTATTCTCTTGAGTTGCTTTCTCTCACTATGCATTACACTAGAAATTACCTTATTTAATTACTAAGTATCCTGAACTTTACCAGGTACAGAGATTATTTTTTGATAGCATTAAATGCAAAACTAAAGACTTTTTTTTTTTCCTTTTGGCCATGTTTATCTTAGTCCCTAACATTATGAGAAATGTCAAATCACTTTAGCCAAGTGCAATTACTGTGTAATGTGTCTAAATAAAAATATTGTAATACCAGAACCATAAAACGTTTTAGTACTGGGATCTAGAGAACATTTATTATAATCATTAACTTATACTGTGTACTGTACAATTTTAAACATCATATAAAAATGCAATTTAGCCTACTTGAAACGTCCTGTTATTTGGATCTGGCGCACAGCCTTCAGCTTTCTTAAAATAGGAAAGTAACAAGTTAAAAACAACAAAGAGATTTGACAGATACGCATCTTAAAGCAAAGGAATCCTGATCTGATCTCTCAGCCATAGGCCACCCTCACTAATTTGATCACAATCGTTATTTGTCAGAAGAATCATAATGGAGTTTATTAATAATTTGTCCTTTTAAATCTTCCGCTCAGCCAGTTAAGGTATCAAAATTAAAAAATCATGACTGGAGTGACAAAATGCACAGTATAAAGACAAATCACTTGAAGGTAACAATTCCTGAATATCTTATGGGCTGGATTCTGTTAATAAAATTATCCTGTGAACTGTCAGAGACAAACCAGATATTCACAGAAGACAGAATTCATGTGAAACCACTCAGTAACTTAAAAAACAGTCCATTGAAATAATACAATTTTCTTAGCAGCGTGTTTTTTTTATTTAAAGATATTATGAAAGGCAAGAAAATAACAGTGCATTAGTCTCCTACATTACTATCATCAACATAAAATAATCAATTTAGAAACATGCAAAATTGCTAATACTGTTATTGCTGTCCTTCATCATAAGTCAGTGTCATTTTACTCATCTTGCCCCTAAGAAATGACCTTTTCTTTGCGTATCCCCACCTTTTCCCACAAATCCCCTGAGTGACAGAATCTCATCCTAATCCCATTTCCATTTAGAAGTTACAGAAAAGCATTGTAGACCTTAGAGGTAATAAGTAATCATAATGGAAAGATAATAATATGTTTATGAAATCTGGAATTTTGTAAAAGCAAACTGAAAAATTACAATAGTATTTCAAGCCACTGAAGGTCAATGTTACTAAGAGTGCAACACTGTCGATCAAATATTTTCAAACTTTCATACTTTAGGCTGTATTTTGATACAGAGCACCTCTATTTCAGAGAGTCCCTCTCTTCTGAGGTAATTCCTCTTCTACTTAGTGATCACATAAAATCTGGTGATAAAAGCAGTAGTTGTTTCTATGGAAAAGCCATACTAGAAAAGTATTTAGTATATTTTAGCTGTCTTTTAAGCAGTGTGTCAGACCTAAAAACACAGAGCTACTGCACTGGGTTCTGTTCAGGACTCTGCGAAGTGCACCATAGTCTACAGTTTCAGAGTTCCTGCCCTACTGAATTCTGAAAGGCAAAAGCATATTAAAGAGACTCATATTTAAATATAGCAAAAGAATAGTTTAAAGAGCATGTGGTGCTACTATTTTTTCATTAAAGTCTAAGTAGCTTGCTTATGACTACAAGGAAGAATATCTCTATGTGATCAGAATAAACGGGAAATCAGTGAAACTAAACTGGTGTCCTGGACAAAAATTAACACCTAAACCCCGTCCTCAGCTAAAGAAGGAGCTGTCCCCTCTTGAGATTTGATTTTCTACTACTTGAATCACAGCTCAGACACAATAGCAGCCATTGAGACTAGTTTTCTGTGACTAAACCAGCAGGCCGTGGTTGTATTCTGAATGAGGTTTTACTGTGCTGCTGCTCCAATTGAATGACTCACTGTTGCTGTGAAGGACAGTCCTGCTCCTCCCTTCACCCTGTTCCTGGCCTTGCAGTCCCTTTTTATAACTTAGGCCAACTCTAGTTCTTGATTGATCCCCTTGTAAACTGGGTCAGTTTACTCACTGGCCAAAAACTAATTGCTTTTTTGATTAATTCATTTTAGGTTGGCCTGGCTCACTGAAGCTGTGACATGAGCACCAGAGCTGATGTGAAGAAAGCATCAGGAGGGCACAACCACAAGCCAAATCACCTTTTCTGGAAACAGTGGGATGTTAGATCAGCCCCTGGAAGAGCGTGCAGGTGAGAAGCACCAGGATTCCCCTTCTATTACAGTCCTTCCAACCCACAGCCTGTTACTGGAACATTCCTCATGTATCCCCCTTCCTTCGTCTTACACCAGAAGCTTTTGGTACAGAATATTTCTTTTGATTAGCATAGAGTTGTCTTACACTGTACTTTATCTCTGGCTATTTTAAATCCATTTTGCATTATTAATGGTTCACAAACTGAAATGGTGACTCTGGCCACCTCTGTTGTATACCTCAGAGCAATGGAGTGCTGCTGTTAACAAAAGTGTCTCGAGCAGCAGATGTGTCTTTGTTCTTATGATTTTAAATGCAATTATTTTCTATACTTAAGAACTTAATATTAGAAAAAAATACACTGGTAACAAAACCAGGAACACTGATTGATTTGCTAACAGTATAAAATAATAAAGTGTAAAGCACTGGATATTTTAAAATGTCTTAGGTCCAGAGGGCTCTCAAGCTTATGTTCATCTTTGTACATATATGTAAAATATTGGCACTCTGGCAGATGACCCAGTGATGACTGATGTATGAACATTAATGCATTCACATAAATTAACTTTTGTGCATAAAGAACACAGACCCTTTAAGCCCAATTACATCTTCCTGAATTATATAAATATTCCCTTTGCAGTTAGTGGCAACTCAGGACAACCAGGCCAATCCATATGTTGTATTGATTCTAAAGGCACAAAAGTATGCAGTTAATCCCTTTCAAACCTTGCAGAGCACAAACTCTTGGAGATCTTCCAAGCAGCCAGATTAAGGTTGCCTTTCAGAACCAGTGAATATATGTTGTTACAAGATTCCAAAAGATGATCTTGGGCCAAAATCTGTCCTTGCTTTTACCAATGTAAAGCCAGAATATTTCAGTGAAGATGTGTATATATATGCATCAGTGTAAATATAAAACTGATCATTATGTTGCTAGCAAGGGTGTACTGCTAACATTGCCTTTCCATAAACTTAATTCCTAAGAAAACCAAATTGAAGATAACAACTCAAACAAAGACGTTGTTTTGTCCAAGCTAGAAGTTTTATAACCCCCAAAACATTTGACAGACACTTCATGATAGACTTGAGGATCTTCTGTTCTGCTAATAGATTTTACCTGGAAATAATTCAAATACCACAGTGATAACTGACAATATAAATCCTCACAGATAGGTTGAAAACCTTTTAAAGTTATAAATACACCCATGATCTGAGTTCTCATATTAATGGGAATTCCTGTACACACATGAGTTGTTGTACCTGCGACAGTCAGTACAGATATGAAACTCAGAGGTGTTTTTCCATAAAGTTATTAGAGAATCTGATTTAGCACCTTTAGCTGTGTTCTCACTAAATTATTGTCTATCAGCCAGCCACTGAATCTCTCAGTATTTTGAGCCTGTGGTATTTCACTTAAGTGTTGCCACTGTGATTTTATGGGATTTTCTAAATACTGTAGGGATAGAAAAACAACTCTCAAACACAGAGCAGAATCTACAGTCTGACTTCTCATTGCCAGGATTCAGTTCAGAATCCTCAGATTTAACAGTGTAGCTGCATCAAACAAAAGACACTGAGGTTGAAATGAACTATGTTACTAAATAAAAGTTGTGTTAATATGGTGTTAGAATATATTGTTACGATTAGCTAAGTTCCAACCTTCAAATTATAGTGTCCATTATAAATCAATGTTGTCTAGCAATTTAAAAAATAGTGCTTGTATTATCCAAAATGGGAGAGGTCGTGAAGACATAAGGCATGTCACTGAGCATCATTTTCCATGTATTTTCAAGGTTTCCTCACACTCAGTTAAAAAAATTTACATAATAAAAACATAAATTTTGAAGCAGAGCTAAATATACTCTTTTATAAACTTCATGGTAACATAAGTATGGAAAACAAGAAGGATCTAAACTTATATGCATTTTTAAATGATAAAATTATCCAGTATTCCCAGATTGTTGGTAAGTGCAAAGTATATTGACAATGAACACTGTAATTTTTAGAACACTAAGGTCAGAAAGGTGAGACATTGCTTCCCAGTACTTTAAAGAATTTATCTTTAATTAATTGTTACTCTTGAACTATTTAACAAAATGGTCTGAAGATCACAGAAAATTCAGCCATTATGCACAAATAGCATTCTGTAAATTGGGGCAAATCCATTCTTTGTCTTAGAAACAAAGATGTTGAATAGCTGCTGTTCTGGGTAAATTTAAAGTCATATATGATCAGTGACTTAAAAGTACACCATATCTGCATATGTACTTTATGAAGAAAGCTATAGTGTTTGTCTCTTACTTTTAAAGCTCATAGATACAATTCTGGTGGTTTTATGCTAAGCAAAAAGTTGACTTTATAGCACTTTATTACATTTAACTTTATAATAGTTTTAAGTAAGTGCATAAGAGGTGCACAGACTATAAAAGTAGGGACAATATTGTGCGGAAATTAGAAAGAAAGAAGAAAAATACATAATGTATGATGTAAAAAGAAACAGATAAAGAAAATTAAAAGGATTTTACTAGAGAAAAACAATTTCATTTTATTGTAAAGCTCTAAATGAATAAAATAAAGTCTTTGAATGTGACGATGATTAAAAAGACAAAATCATTAGCTAAAGATATTTACAAGTTTAGACTTTCATTTTGATTGTAATTTTAATTAGCTGGACACTGGGGGGGATGAAAATGAAAGCCTGCATCATCTACTTACTCTTTAAATTGCATTCCACCTTAATTTTCTGCTCTTCAGTTCTTAATTTTCTCTATTTTTGTTCTAAGTAATCCGGTTATCAGAATAAAGTGATTTTCTCTCAGCCAGGTTTAACATTCAGTATTTGAGTCTGTGAACCAAAAGTTCACCCCACTGCTTCAATTTTTATTCTTTCAATAGCAGAAACTCTCCAGGAAACTTTTCCAGTCTTTTGTCTGTACAGCAGGGTGCTTTATGTACACATGACAGTTATGTAGCTAATAACAAAGGATTCTATTTTAAAAATAATTATGTTCCATTTACACAGTTTCCCACAGAATTTACTCATAAAATACAGGATGCACCAAAAAGATTAAATGCCATTTTCCTGTTCATTAAAGCTATTTTTCTAAATGTAACCAAGTTATTTGCCTTTTTGTCTTGGAAGAACTGCATGACCAAGAAGTGGTCAGAGTCAGTTTATCCTTAAACAAAAGAACTAATTACATTTAGACTGTGTCTACAGTGTACCATTAACTTGGTGATTTGTATCCCAGTCCCAGTCCATGGACAGATATTCTCTTCGTAACAGCTGCACTGGTTGAAGACACTGTTGACCTCCGTGTGGTTGACTGTCCCTTCTGTGCCAAAAAGGGCATTCTCAACTGATGATTCAGGTGAGGGAACATAGTGGATCCTCCTCCTTCTAGCAAAGCCATCCAGGTTGATCTAAGTATTTGATGAAGGTGGTCTGAAGAAGATTATATGGCATTTTCCAGCAAAGCTCTGGAGGCAGAAATCCATAGCTTGGATGGGTGCTACAGGTGTTTAAGCAAGATAGTCTAGTCAGTGTGTGATCATCCTCCCTGTCAAGCCTTATCTATGTGAATGACTCCTCACAGTTTCTGCCTTCCCCTGAACATGTCCTATCATCGAGGTTAACTTGAGATTCTTCTGCAAGTGGTCTTGCAAGACAACTTGTTGGCCGATGAGGGTGAGCTGTAGGAAAGGCATAAGGGGACTATCAACACATTAGGGCTTTCATCCTCACTGATAAATAGAAGGTTTATGTAAAAGGGAGGAAACCTGTATTTCATCCTTTAGCCTAGTCAGGTTACCTGGTTTGGGCTAGAAGTATCTACACTGTGATCCAAATGTTTTCTCTTAAAGGTCAGCAGAGGAGTTATATTATCTGGGTACGTGCTTGTTCCTTTCTGAATAATATCTTTTAGGAAAGATTCTGTCCTAAGAGATGTGTTATATGCCATACTTATATGAAATGATTAGTTTAGTTGGCTGAAGAACAGTGAGCATAGTCTGATCTTGACCAGATCATTTAATCTCATTGTTTAAAAGCAATTCAGTCACAAGCCTTCTGCCCTGTCTCCGCATTTCAGGAAAGAACACAGCTAGGATTTATTCAGGCCCTTTCTATATGAGTTTTCACTAACTGTATCAACAGTCTTCGGCAAAGCCTACAAATACCTTTCTGTACCTGGGAGTTCTCTTTTTAGTGTCATTTTAGTTCAGATCAGCAGTGTGCTTTTGAAACAAATCTCTGATGGTCCCTATGTTCTGTTCTTTGGTTCACATCATGAAGTGCAGTTAAAGCACATGAGCTGGATTCCTTTTGGTTTAAAATGAACTGAAAAGTGCTCTCTAGGAGTGCTTCGAATGCACTCCAGCTGCAAATGGGCTTTCAGTGCATGGAACCTGACTAGAGGTAGTCCAAAGGTTTTGTTTGTTTGCCATCCCCCCCCCCTTTTTTTTTTTAAGTCCTCCTACTGGTCTGCACACACCGCTAATGTAGATGTAAGTTTAAGGATCATCTGCCTCAGATTCAGCACTCCGTGTTTGCCGTATTACTCATTTCCCCTTTTACAGAATTGGATGTTCATCATGCAGTCACCCTCTCCCACCTAATTCTAACGGGTTCAGAACTCTATCAAGATACCGCTGTCTGTTCCCTGGGCAGAACAGCCAATTGCAAATATTATATTTAAAAACTAAAGGTCCACTTCGATGACCAGTTTACGATCTCAGTTGAGCCAGTATAAATCTGGTATAGTTCATTGACTTCTACCTGACTGTAGTAGGCTTATTCCAGATTTACTCATATGTAATGAAATTGAGTTCAGACAATGGCTCCGATTATTGCTTTTTGAAGAATTAACTAGTAACCTAAGTTGCAATACAGAGTCCACCTTTGAAACAAGGTTTCATAATTATCAGTTGTGGGTCAAAAGCATATATTCAGTCCAGTGGTGCTTCAAGAACTGAAGTGCTTTAAAGATTTTGCCTAAGAAAGGGAGAGTTGGGCATATCAAGACATGAAGGTTTTAGCAAAACTGCCTGGAAATGAGATCTGGTCATTTGATGTAATACATAAATGCATAAATGCAAAAAAAAAAGAAAAAAAAAAGAAGAGGTTTGGCCTGCCCCAAACGACTGATAAGGTTAGCTTTCCTTCTGTGGGCATACTATAGAAGTATTAAGAATTTTGACAGGTTTCAGTTTATGAGATTTGGTGGAATTCTCCAAAGGGGAGGTAAACTGTGTGGAATCTGTAAAGGCCACATTTCTAGAAACTGATTGTTCTCAAGATCCAAACTGAGAGTAGAGATGTTGGCCTAGAGTTTCTGCGCTTCCATCCTATTCTTTAGGGAGTATGTACATATGCTAACTTTAGCACTGTCAAGCTAATATCTGTAATAGCTGGAACCTGACTCTTACAGAAGCAATTCAAAGCTTTTAAAATTAGATTCTTGCTCTGTCTTGCTCTCTAGAGGAGCCTGTCTGTCTCCAGTGACTACAGTAGTTTAGTGAGGCAAATCTCCATAGGCTGAATTTAGATTTTGTGAGTACATTCCATTATTCCTATAGAAGCAGAGGAGTTTTCCAGGTGTAACATTAAATATGTAGGTAGAAATTTATAAACAATTCTTTTGAAAACACATGAGAAAAAAATCTCATTTCCTTTATGTGCACTCTGCAGAATGTAGCTTAAAAAATCCTTCCCTTTCTAAGTCAGGGAGGCACACATAACTTCCACAGTGTGCACAGCTATCAAATAAGCAAGCATCAATACCACAGAGTTGCTTCTTAAACTAGAATTTTCCTAAGTATCTTTTCAAGTTTTAGGGGAAGGCTTCCCATCAGATACTTAGCATCTACAGCCTTTTCCCTTTGTTGCTACTGTTATTTTTCCAAGTTATTTATCTTAATGGAATTTCCTTAACAATGGCAGACGCCTTAGATTTGGGGGGGGGGGGGGGGGTTGTCCAGTTGAAGTATCTTAGATATTACTGATAATTTAATGCCAGTTCTATTTTGTCTTTTTTTTTTCCTCACTGGCATTTTTCTGAGAGTCCAGGGAGTAGTTTGAATTTCACTCTTCCCCAGTGGAAACATACAGCGGTGGAACTCTCTTCTGGGCTTTCAGAATTGGCCTAGTCCCCTGGATTTGTGAATTGTTGGAGAAAAAAGGAACAGATATAGGCTCATGGGTAATTTGCTTATCTTAACTAGTCCAGTTCAAATAAATATGATTACTCATCCCCCCTATTCAAGAAAGAAAAGTCATTAAGAAAAATATCTAAGTAAACATTTAATTTAAACATATATTTCAGACCTGTCCAGAATGGCATGGTTTTAAGTAGGTGCTGTCCTGAGGAAAGCTCTGTTTCAAAATTCCCTTTAAATTAATAGAGATCTCACTTTAGCGAGTTTTTTTGTGTCAGATGATCAAGAAGCAAGTTAAGTAAATGAATAATGCTCTACCCAGTCAACTTAAAATAGGTGCAGATAGCTGATTTTCAGAGTCACTGACTGACTTACATTGGAACAGATGACTAACTTCAGACAGCAAGTGCTAGATCCAATAAAGCATGTGGGGACTGAGAGTAGGATTAAAATAGAATTCAGGCACCTAAGCTCAACTACATTGCATAGCATATATTAAGTATATAGTAAACAAACATTTTTCAGTTAAAGTTAGAAATGAAATTCATGACACTGACAAAATTTTTTTTAACTCTGAATCAGACTCTTGTATAATAAAAACTGTTACAGCTCCATCAGCTTTTTAATTTATACTGGCTCTGGGTTTACTTCTACATGTCTGATGGCCCTGGGTTTACTTCTACATGTCTGAATGCTTGGAATTAGTTTCAGGTGCAATAATCACAGAATGAAAACATGTGCGGAGACACAAGTTTTTAAAGAAATAACAAAGCTAAAACAGGTTTAGAGAATTATCCATCAAATTATATTTTTAAGAGTGGCTATTAAAATGTTGATGAAAGAATATAAGATGATGAGTCAGGGACACTAAAAGACCAAATGCATGGGTTCTACAAGATATTACAATAAGTACTAAGAATTCCACTTTATAACCCAATGTGATTAAATAGCATACTGCTGAAAATGCAGATGTTATACTACTATAGTAAAAGAAAAGCCTTTTAAAGATGTTTCTAATTAAATCATGAAAGATCACAAAAAAATGAGGAGGGGCTTTGCTAAGAGTGCAGCCATACGGAAGTACCAGGATTTGAGGCTGATCTTTGAAGTTTCACACTTCAAACTACAGGGCCTTGAAGCCACCGAAAACTCAAAGACGTTATGGTGAAACTGGCTAATGTTACAGTGCTGTTGTGCTACTCAGTAATATGTGTGAGCTGCCTATGAGGAAGGATTATTATTAAGGAAAATCTGTTTTTATAATGACTTTGGACTCATATTTCCAAGGCAGCTAAAGACAAGGTAACATTCACAGCAGTGAAGATCCGTGCCAGCTATGTAACCCACGCACATTCAAATCTCAGTTAACTGTGTTTTAGAATGGCAGTGATAGGAGTTTTGGGAGAAGTCAAATATTCCACTTGCCTTCAAAAACAAAGGTATTAATAGCATATAAGGGGTTAGCAATGACAGCAGGATTTACAAAGATAAACATTTGTATTTGGGAAAATATTTTTTAAATAATCTTGATTTCTTAGGCATTGGACAAGAAATTGTTTCTGGGTGAAAAGTGTGAGCTTTTTGTTATGTATTATAGGGTGTGTTGGGAGTACATGTCAGTAGATAATAAAATAGCCCAGAACACATTTGAGATCGTGGACTTTGCTTAATCTCAAAATATTTCAGTAAAGAATCTTCTGTTATAAAATCTGTATTCCAAAGGCTTTTCTTCTGTCATTCAACCCAGTGTCATTGTGTGTTGTCTAAAGGAAGCACTTAACCCTAACAAATTATGGATGAATGTGCTTACGTATAGGAACAACCCCATGAATCTCTGCCAGGCCTTCTTGTTCTGAAATATTCCATTCATACACTTAAATCCATTTTTACAGGGTCAGGTCTGGCTCTTTGTCACTATTTTCTTCTATGTAACTAAATTCTTCCAGGCTGAACAAAAATGTTTTTCTCTTCAGTTTTATGTTCTTTCTCTCTTCCTTATAGAAATTAAATGTTCTCATTTGGAAGCTGATGATCTTCACTTCTCAGCAGATCAGTGGTAATTACTAGATTCCACTCTGTCCATCTCCTCCAGGATCTGAGACACAACATTCCTGAAAATCAGGTGCTGTTGGAATTGTGAAGCTTAGTCATTGTTATGCACGTCCTCTGAAAATGGAGTTGAAGGAACAAATTCTTTACAGCGTTGGACTTGCCAAGCCTCTTGGCTGACATCCCAAATTAAAAGCTCTCTTGCATTTTGAAGTCTAGATGTGACCCCTTCACCTGCTCTTCTTGGGGAACTACTTTAGGTTGATTGCCTTATTCATATCTTCCTTATCTCTACAGTTCTCTTAACTTTTTTTGGTTTTAGTACAGTGATCATACTATTAACCCAGTCAGTGGTGTCTGAATTCACTCAAAAAAAGCATCCAGCCATCTAGTTCAGTTTGTATTCTGTCTCTGAGGATTAATTGGGTTTTATGTGGCACATCTACTTTAGAAAGCATATTGGAACCTATAGCAGTGTGATGTATTATAGACTTAATGCATCCCAATCCATTAAAAACTTCATCAGGTTCATTAGCTATAGCTTGTATATCCATTTCAGCAGACAAATTTGTTTGATCATCTGCATTTGCAGTTAGCTCTTATATCCAAGCACGTGTGGGATTTCCTCCTCCACTCCTTATAACTTTAGCCAGTGGCATCTCCTGTGTAGATGGAACAGTTTGGGTTCACCCCCTGGACTTTTTATTTGCTCACTAATGAATCATATTTAGTACTTTAGTATTTGAGCCGTGGCTGGTTGTTTTTCTGCCTATGTTTACCATTACTACATTTCACTCACCTCTCGAAACTACTGCATATTGCTTTTATTTCTGGTGTCACAAGCTAATCTTTGAAGGGTCCTGCTTTGAAGATTTAAACAGAAACAGAATAATTACTCAGCTTTTTCATGACCATCTAAACCTTGCTCTCTGTGTATATGTCCAAGCATGTAATCTGGTTTTACATATCTTAGATGTTTTTTGAAGTAAAACATTTTTGGAAAATACTTCCTTTCATAGTACTCCTGATACGCACCCAAAGTTGTGAATTTTGGAGATGTGACTCTAGATACCTTGACTATTTTTTAAAAGGCTTAGCTGATGAGAGCTGTCAAAAGAGGCTTGGAAACACAAACTGTATGTTCTCAAATACTAAGTATTATACTAAGTAAACTATAAAGAAAAAAAGTTTTCTTCCTAACACAGTGACTTAATGCTAGTCTTATGATTCTTGGGAGTCTGCTGACAAGCGTTTAAAGGCTGCAAGTATTATGCGCCCTTTCCTCTCATCTCTTCATCCTGGTGTGATTACTTTTGTATTCTTTGGAAATTGGTTCTTTTTAATCATTCAACGATGAATTTTGTTTTTATTGAGTGGAATGGATTTTTCACTCAGATACATTTCAGTTATTTTTCCAAAATTTGTTAACTATTTCTTTTAAAAATGATTTTGTTATCCATGTAAATATTCAGTTTTTGTAACATCCAATTTACATGATACAATAATCCTGTAAAATCATCACTATTTATAGCATTCACCATCTAAACAATTCCATGGAAATTACTGAAATTTATCAGATGTATTTTTTATTTTTTAAAAGAATATGTATTTTATATTTGGATAATCTATTTTTACTTAAAATATTAGTGAAATAAGTGGTTTTTAGAGTTACCATTCTTCAGTAAGTGAAAAATGCCAATGATCATTCACATAAACCTTCTGTAGTTTTTTTGATAAAAAGGGATGACATTTTTGTAGGAAAGCAAACAAATCTGAAAAAAGCATCATCTCCCTCACAGTACTTTCAAGCTGCAGTGAAAAAAATCTGAGTTAAATTTTTTGGTCCAGTCTCTTGAATGTTCCATCTGTCAGCTATTGACATCTAAAATATTCTGCACTGTTATGTGCATGTGCGAAATAACACTCGGTGGTCTTACCATGTTAGGAGTTTGAAAAGGAAACGTATCTTTACCCATAACTTTTTTCTGTGTATCAATGTTTATTTGTTGATTTTAATTGTTTGGCAATTTGCTGTCCTTTTTCTGGTTGTAAGGAAATATACAATAGATCTTGAAATCCTCTGGGCCTATGACACGTAACAGTGTAGAAGATTGTTCTCCCTTTTGTCTTATTTTTCTACAGTACTTCTTCCAGGAAAATTTGGGACTGCTTTAAATGCTTCTGGGATTGCAAAATTCCTTCCAGCATGAGGAACTGTGGTAAGTTCATTTGCTCCACTTTTGTCAAGATTCCATTTGTTTCTGACACTATATAATTAGAGCAAGTGGTTGTTAACCGCCCCCCTCTCCCCAGCTAATTTCCTGCTCCCATTCAAAAGCATAGATCAAGGTCATGACAGGCTATACTCCTCTCACATGCAGCACACACTGACTGCAGTGGATCGTAGACTAAATTCTGGAGTTGATACACTTAAAGAAGACCTTTCTTCCAGGGCAGTCTGAGTTTTCCACTTTAAAAAAAAATTTCATTCACCTAAACAGAAATTCAGTGGAAAAATTAAATGTTTAACATATGGCATCCCAAAACACTTGATATTTTAAATCTATAGTAAATGTCAAGTACATTTTTACTGTCCTCCCTACATTACCTCACTTGGATCATTTGTCTTTCAAAGGACTAGTAAACCTTAATTTGCTTTAGCAGCTTTGAATGGATTTTTATTGTTTCTTACCGCAGCCTTTCAACTCTAGTAATTTGAAAACTAAATACGAACTGCAAAACTCAATCAATCCTGTAGTATTCTTTTAATATCAATTTTTATATAATTAGCCCCCAAACTGCGTTCAATTACTGACAATTGTTCTCATGCACTTTGAGGGACAACGCTAATTTCACACTTAGCAGCATTTTAAAAGGAAGGTGGTTCAAACACTATAGAGAAAAGTTCCTCTCTCAAGAGCTGTACAGCATTATTGCAGACCGTAGGAGAAAAATATGATTCCATTGTAGCACAATACCAGAATTCAGATTTCACAAAAACACACATGTATATGCTGATCCTATTTGGCAGGTTGTGCGTGTTAGTATTCTTATAATGCTAACTAGACTTATTATAGGCCTGACTGTGCTCTTTTTAAACTGAAAAAATTATGGAAAAAATACACAGAAATTGATGGGCCAGATTAAAACTGATGATTAAAGTGATATAATTAGGATGTCTTACAGCAAGATTCCTTTTTCTTAAGTTGTCTAACAGATACTTAGAAGCATCCCTCTTAATATTTAGGGAGACTAAGCCAGTATACCTACAAGGTATTTTACAGCCATATGCAAGCTCTAATCTGTGCTGTAAGTCAGTTTGGATCTGTAAACTCATTCCAAGCCTGAGGCCATGTAACCTTCTTAATGCAGTGTTGAGACTGCGCTAATAGACCTAGTTTCTTGAACTTGTTTATTAGGTGGGACTAAACTCTGCACTGAAGTGCAAGGCGCAGAGGTGGCCTTCCTTCAGTCAGATGGGGTTGTGGGCAAAACAAACTGATGTCTTTTTGCAAAGAACAGGAGATGCTTTTTCCAAGAGAGGGAAGTAAATCAGAATCTTAAGTATTGTAGCCTTTACTTACACATTGACACTGGACATGCTAAATGGAGTGGAAGGCAGGTGCCAGATAAGCAGCAATTTCCAGAAGGTGCTATAGCATTCAACCTCCGGTATTTCCAATGTGATTTAATATTAAAACATGATGATCCTAAACTGTTATAGGGTGCTTTCCCTCAGTTATAGAATCCTGTGTTTTCTTACCTTCAACATATTCTTTCCATCTGTCCCGTAAGGAGATAGGTGGAAAGGACTGTTGGTGTCATTAGGGAACTATGGTCGTGATTTACAGCTTCTGCTCCAGTGAGGTCAGTGGAAATGTCAGTCCCTTTGTAGGGCAAATTATTTTTGTTATGTCTATGTTGTTGTTGGACTCTTTGGATCTTGTGGCAATTGGAAATTCTATTTATTTATATGTATACTTTCAAAAAGTTGGCAGTAGAGTCCAGAGACTGGATACTCTATTATCATAGAGTAGTAAAAATCCAAATAAAGAAATAAATCAATGACACTTTCCTCAAATGAGAGTTACAGAATGGAGTTAACAGATATTGATAAGTAGCAGTCTTCAGAAGATTTTCTAAATTATCCAGTATGTGCTATGAAGTTAAGCAGAGAAGACAAGGAAACAGTAGAGTTATTGTCAAAAAAGCATGCAGACACTTAACAACAGAAAGAACAACCTTTTGTGGGCAAACGACAGCCAATCTTAGCTCTAGTGTATATCATAGTGTAATGATGTGAAGAAAAGTTACAAGATAAATAAAATGATATACATTGCAACTTCCCGAACACTGTCTGAATAGCTGAAGAATAAACACCAGTAACAAGATTCCTGCAATGTAAGGATATATATAAGTTTATTTTAGTTTAAATGTAAACTTTGTGTGGAGTCCTACAAACACTGTCAAGTATTTTTGCTCTTAAGATTTCATTCTTTATAGTAGGCTCTGATTTCAAGTGAAATGCTGTTAAATGCAAGTTAAATCTCTATAATCATGACATTAAGGTGAATCACAGACAACCCACAGTAGTAAGTGCGATAACCAGTTGCAGGTTTTTGCTGTACCTTGGATTGGATTGGTTGACATATTTTTCCAGAGAGCTGAGCTATAGTTACTTTCCCTTTTATGGCATGCCAATGTTATTATATGTCACCAGGAAGAAAGTCAGAACTTTATAAGCAGTAAGAGTTGACTAGAGATCATGCCAGTGACTACTCAGGTAACATGAGTGACCACGTGAGAATATAATAATAGAAACAAGCCCCAAATCATGCACAATCAGCAGCAATCACCTAACCTGGGGGAATGAGGTGACCAAATGAAATGGAGCACTTTGAGGACATAAGTAAATTATGACTCAGAGGCTAGGTAGGATCTGTCTTTGGGGAAAAGGGAAACAATGCATGTATAAACCCCGTCTTTGAAAAGGATATTAAAATGCAGACTGATCCAAAGCTCACTGAAGGCAATAAATTTTTTTCTGCTGACTCAGTAGTCTTTGGATAACATTCCTGGAGGTGACAGAAGCAGCCCCAGAAGCTTTTGCAGGCTAAGGAAGGGTATGATTTCTACAGTATTCCACAATTTGTGTAGATACAGTATTGAAAACAATCTCTATGCTGTTAGTAAAGCTTAACAATCCACAACTTTGCAGCAGTAGTTATTCTCTCTAAAGTGAATAATTTCTGTAAGAATTAGGAGAAAAAGTATTTATAACACACACCATAATGACTCTGACAAGACCTTTAACGGCTTAGCAGGTAAGTAATATGCATTTTAAAACTAGGTTGCTCTCAGCTAGCTAATTGCAGTATTTTTAGCATGGTGGCTCAATCCAAGCTATTATGTAAATAATGTGTTTTAAAAGTTAGCTAAACACTTTATGTATTTACACAAGAGATCTCTAAGGATATTTTTTACCAGTTCACATAGCCTCAACAAACATTTCAAGGTGGAAAACTGAAATAACAAAAGATAAAATTCAGAGAATACGGAAGGTCTGGTTAAAACTGCCAGAGCACAAAATCTCATAGTGAAGACTGAAGTTGTAGTGTGAGCTCACCTGCTTTTGTTTACATATTACAGTGTTCCTGGTATATACCAAGCAATATGTACAGCAATGCCTAGGCGCAACACAGTGAGTTAATAATGGAGCTTCAGTCTTAACTGTGAATTCCCTTGCATTAGTTGGTATATTGCTGAAATAGATGGGGTTTTGTGGTTTAATACATAGCGGCACATAGAGTGTCAGCTGGAAATCCATTTCACAGTTGTAGAACAATATACAGAATACAATAAACCTATTCCCACCTTCCCATTCCCTTCTTACAGTAGGAAGCCAACATTTAGAAACCCATAGCAAACCAACACCTGCTACATATAAATCACAAACATGAACATAGCATTGGACAAGTTCGGAGAGATACGATGGGAGAAAAATCCATGAAGAACCTTAATATTCATTAGGAGAACCTATCATTTATTTCACACACTGACAAGTGGCCAGTGAATCGACTTCAGAACAGCCATAAAGAGAGAACTGGTTATTATGCTAGTAAAACTTAAACAGCAGAGCTTTTTAATAAGCTGCACTCTGTTAGGAGTACACTGAGGGAGCCCAAGCAGGAAAAGGCAATAATCACATCTAGCAATAACAGGAGGATCAACTAATATCCATCATAATTTCTCCCTGTTTTGCTTCTCCCTATTAGCATGACATATAGTAGAAGTATATAACTGCAGCAGAAACAGCCTAACAAGATACTATGCAAAACAGGTGCAGAAACAAAGGCATCTTCCACTTGGAGAGTCAGCATTTTTGTTTGAAAAAAGCCTGTGTGTACTATGCAGGTTGGAGCCTAGGTTGCCCATTATTGTTACCCATTGTGTGATGTGTGCGTTATTTTATCTCCTCCTGCAGAGTTTGGTTGTGACATACATAAAGCATGTGCTCATAAAGTTTCCCACAAATGCACTGAAAAGATTCAATATATGTCACGGCGAGCATATTTCTTTGTTAATTCCATAAAGACAGTCTCAAGAAGCCCAGTCTCCTACAATTTTTGTGTCCGCAGTGGGGAGAAAACGGCACATTGCACGCTGTCATTATCACAGAATTACAGCGTACTATGTAATACGATTACTCTTGCCAGAGAATGATAGTGGAAATGGCATTGCCCCATTACTAATGCTTAATGTATGACCAATCAGAAGCTAAAAATCACATGACCAGTGGCAGCTTATGCCATCCCATCAGTTAGTAAATTGGATGCAGTTTGTCAGATGGACACAATATCCCTCCACTGTAGGTGGTCTCTGTTTCATTAGGTTTCAGATTGATGGTAGTGAACAATAATCCAAAAATGTGTGATAGGTACATCAACCTCATTTTTCATTAACAGTGTTTCCCAGACCTATTGGAAGCAGGTACAAAACATAGATTTTGTTTGGCTTACTTTGATCCATGCAGAGACTATTGTGTATCTGACTTCACTGCTGGAGGCTTATGGTTTCGGTTAGCAGTACCTGGTACAGCAACTGGATGAGTTGTTTTTTATATAATCTAGTCATTTAGGTATGTTGCAGAAATAGTGGGTGGCAAAGCTGCTAATTTTTTTTTTTTTACAAAGTAATCAGCAAGCAACATTCAACTTACATACAAGGCGTTGGAGTTACTAGACCATCTTTCTAAATTACATGGTAGATACAGGAGTGGTAGTGATTTTTTCCCTATTTCCCAAGAGAGTAACAGGAATGTTGCTGTCATTTTGCTGCCTCTAAGAGAAACTAAAAGACTGCAAGTCTTTCCCAAGTTCCCTGAAATGACATACAAAACATCTTTTGGATAATCCTACACGTTTGGCTTATAAGGATACATTTACTTCACAGTGAAATAAATTAAAGCATTCTATTTATGTTGACCAAACACTGGCTAATTAAAATTAAGGCATTTTTAAAGCCTGGGGCTTTGGACCAATGCAAGTGATGTAATATTTATAAAGATGGTACAAAACTGATATTAGACACTGTAGCAGACGAATAGGAACTGCTATCATCAGAACAGATAGGATAGCACAAGCTTTCTTAGTAATTTTTATATTGAAAAAGCAGACATATAAATTAGTAAGTTAAAAACACTTAGCTTTAAAAATAAAATCAAAGCTGTAAGTACAATATTATGAAGCAAATAACCATCAATTTTCTTGTATTTAAACTAGTTTTTAATGTTAAGATGAATGGGTCTTATTATCTAGAAGTATATATACTGTTAATCATGTAACATAAAACTATATATGTAGTCAAAACAGGCAATATGGTTTGCTCTTTAGATGCATTTCTTATCTCAATTTTATGAGAAGTTTCAATCCACAATATTTCATTGTCTCTGTCTAAAAAATGTGTGTCTAGCTCTTGAAGATTTAAAGAAACCTCTTCATCTGAACAGCATGCACATCAGCGCTATTCTGTATGGGGCTGAGGACAGGGGATGTCTGCATGTGCATGTATTTGGCATGAATATATACAGAATATATTGGTGCAGGGTCTCGCATAATGTCATTTTTTTCAACAGCTTTTCTTACCATTGTTTAAGAATATCTTTCTGCTTTTATGCTTTTCTGCAGTTATCTAACATAACTGGGCAACTTTTCTTCTGAAGTTCTAAAACATATGTCCATTGCCCTGGTTTTTCTGCCTTGAGTCTCTCTCTTTAATAGATCACTTTCAAGGTGATGATACATTGATATTCTGCTTTAATTAGTGTCATGAAAGAGAAAAAGCCCCTAAAATGTCAATGGTTTGCAAAAGTTGTTGGAGCATCTTCTTAAAGCAAATCTGAAGAACTGGCCCTCACTATTTTTTTCTTCCTTTCACATGATCCTATTACAGGAGTTTTTTTGTAAACTGGTGTTATAAACGATTATTTTTAGTTAAGAGAAGCACCAGGAAAGATTAAAAAATGGATATAAAGACATTTTGGTTCTTGATCTTCTTTCTTCTCATCTCAACCTTTAGAAAGTCATGCTGGAAGAACACAAGGAACAGCAGGAAAGTTTCTAACAGATCTTTGAGACCTCCTTCCAGTCAGATCCCAGGGGAGCTAGAACAGTATACTTCTGTGGTTCAAAAACTCTTTGGGCCAGAAAAAGAGGCCTTTATCTGCTGACATTTCAAACATATTCAATCAAATATTGATCTAGAAAATCAGCCACTTTTTCTCTAGCAAAGAAATTAAATTACTGCTACCTACTGAAGATCTACAAATGGTTCTCCTGAAGATAATGATAGTACCCTAGGTTGTTCCTCGGATCAAAAGTTTTTATGGACACCAAACTGATTTAATATTTTCTGTAATGCATGGGAGAAAAAAGGGTGAAAGATCTGCTTGCCAAAAGTAATGTGCTGGAGGTTATCTCATGTGGCGAGTCCTTGCATCAAGGAGCCAGGTAAGTTTTTCAAATCCATCTCATCTTTGAAATAAAAGAAACAGAATATAGCCCATTTCACCTTACAGAAAGATTTTCATCACCAGAAACATCTGATACCTCTTATTTAAATTGAATCTGGTAGCACATGCTCCTCTGACTGATAAACATTCTCTTTCTGTGTTGTGTTCTGTTTTCAAGAGGTCCTTTATGTTGCTTTGAAAGAAGGGAGAAGTCTCTTCTTCATACTATAAATCAATCAAAAAGTGTCAAAATGTATCAAAAAACATGTCTAATGTTCAATAATAAGATAAAAATTCCTTCCAAAATATTTTAAGTGCAATTACTGAAGCATTTGCATCAGGTTGTTCTTGGAAATGACATATATCTATTATGAAGAAAGGTAGTCTTTACAAAAGAACATGAAGGTTTAATCATTTATTTAGTAATTTATTTTATGAATTTACTAGAAAAATAAATGAGGCATTAGTCATTATTACAGCATTTCTCACATTCTGCCCCACAAAATCATATCTTCAGGATTAACCACACTGAGACAAGGAACTGAATTGTTACTGTCTGAATCAATAGAGGACCGATTTTTCAATTCTCTCTCTTCTTCACAAGAGAGAGAGTTACATAGATTTGATGATGTTTTGAAATTCTGGCAGTTTACATAAATTTGGTCCAATTATACAAGTCCAGTTATTAATGCACAAAGAAGAGGCACTAGGTATAAATTTTGTGAATGTATCCAGGCATCTTAGAAGTATTGAATGATTGACTTTGGTTTAACCTGTTAGAGCAAAAGGAGTTAGTTAAGCAGTTTGGAAGTTCCAGACTTCACCACAAACTGAACTACTGTCATCTGTTGTTTGGTTTGGTTTGGCTGCTTTTGGTTTTTGTTTTAGTTCCTGTGTTTACACTGTCTACCAGTAATTACCACTAACATGAAATCAAACTAAGTAATAATCATTAAATCTTCTATATGCAATTACATAGATATTTGAAACACTCTAAAGTCCATACGGTCTTGGAATTCAATTAATAATTAAGAGAAGTCAAGAAGATTTTCCCCTAAAAGTCAGAAGTACTTACTGTAAAGGATTTGTATTTTCTTCTGTTGCAAACAAACTGCTGGCCATTAGTTGGAATAGTATGGCTATCTGAATACTGTTACCATATAAGGAAAATTTCTATTCAGAGGTGAAAAGTACTGATTATAGGATTTATATTGTGAAATATGTTTCATGGAGATCTTAAAATGTTTTTCTCCTTTCCTCAGGCCATTTTTTAACCAAATGAACATACTTAGTTGTATTTGTGAGTTGGTACCTAATTCATCACAGAAAATATTTTATATAGTTACTCTGGCTACATTGACATTCAGTCTAATAGCTTTTGCGTACTGACACAGAACTAGGTAGACTACTAAATTTTTTGAAATTGAGCTAAATCCTACTGACCTTACTTAGGTGGAAAAGTTCTTTCTCCAAATGACTCAACTCAGTATTGTGTAAGTGCAAATTAAAAAAACACTATTCTGTGATAAGCCAGTTGAGTTGACCAAAGTATTTTTTCCTTTGTTAAATCATCAAATCACCAAAAATTTTCAGCTAATGTATCTTGAAACTGCTTGCTTACTTGCAGTATAAACTTCCAGGGAATTTAGAAGCAGAAAATTTGATGTGTGGCACCCTTTCATTAGAATTTTTGCAACAGTGAACTTGTATAAAACAGATAAGCTATCAAAGAGGGAGGGGCTTCTTCTTGGAAAGTGGCTTCTTCACCTAAAAGTATTTCCATTCCATGTGATGAGCTCTCAGCTTTTCCAAAAGCTCCAAGAATCACTACAGCATAGAAAAAAAACCCTGTAACGTGGATTACATGCAGGTTGCATAATTACCAAACAGAAATGGTAATCCTGTGTATAATATAGTGTAAACCTTGTTCCTGGGAAAATAACAATACAGATTCCTTTTAAAGGAATTACAGAGCATCAAGATTTGGAGTTAAATATTAATATAACTTAGAGGATTAGCTTCCAAGTTTAGGGAAACATCAGTGAAACTTTTATAGCTTCCAGTCACCCTTCTCTACTAAATCCTTAGCAAGCTCAATATATTTTCCCAAGATATCTTAGGGAGGTTGGCAAATGGGTTAAATAATTCTCTCCATCCTCAGCTACCCATTCCTTTTTCCAGTTTCCAGAATATCTTTGGACTTAAGAAAACTCCTTTTCTTCTCAGACAGGGGAAGGCTCCAACATTGCTATTAATTTCACTTTCATCATCAAGCAGAGGAGGACAGAACCAACTATCTGCCAGCAGAGCAGAGTCTCATCTTTCAGGGGAAGACAGGTAGCCCAGACATACCTGTCTGCAGTTGGGCTACTTTCAGACTACTGTTGTGGTCCATTATCCCCAGGCCTTCACTGACCTGCTCGCTTACTCCCAAGGGACAGTGGACAAAGTAAATCTGCTGGTTAGAAATACAGAGAATCTTTATGTTTGAACTAATGACTGCAGATCCTTTGCAGGAATAAGAAACTTAACCTGCCAGTACCTGCACTTATTTTGCTTGCCAGACTATCCTAGGGAGCAATTGCTTGTCAGGTGAGAAACCAGGCTGCTTGTTTGCTTCTGAAGATGAAACCTTGCAGGGCTGAGAGGCTCCAAGTGTCCTGAGTGTCCTCTCAAACAGAAATGACAAATAAGGGGAATAACACATTCTGAAGGAATTCAATTAACCCTTTCAGAAAAACATTTTAAATAAAGTAAACACAGGCACTGAAATGTCCAAAGTTCTCATAACAATAATCCCTAGAATTAGGATGATATTAATACTACTTTTAAATGAATCTGATACGGTAACCAGAAATCATGTTTTTCTCATTTTCTCTATAAATCAGGACATTCTGATACCACTTTATCTATTAGAACTCATTGAATATGTCACAAAAACGTGGATAAAGGTAAACATTTAATCACTTAAGTATAGTCCTTCAGAGCATAGTTGAAAATTCCCTCACAAAAGGCTGTTAAAGAGATCTAATAGTCACAAAGTGAGAGACAAAAAGAGAAATTCCATATCCCACAAAATTCCCATAGCTTTCAGTCAGATTTCACTTAGTGTTTTGGTTTTTTTTTTTAAGGTTTCACTTAGTTTTTGTCATGGATCAATCCAACTAGGACATATAAAATAGAGGAAGAAATAAATTACCTGTTGTCATCATGGTAGAATTCAACATCCAAGTGCCATGGTGTTCTGCAGTAGGAGTGGCATAGTTTAATATATTTATTAATGAACTGGAAAAAGGGATGAGCACTGAGGTGATAAGATTTGCAGGTGGCACAAAATTATTCAGGTTAATCAAGTCCAGAGAGGGTAATAGGAAACTTCAGAAGAAAATAAACAAGCTAGGTGAATGATCAACTTGATGGCAGATTAAATTCAGTGTTGATATATGCAAATTAATGTACTTTGCAAGGATTTTTTTTAGCTATTTTTACACCTTGGTGATTTCAAATTAATCGTATCAAAGGAAAAGGACCTAGATATCATTGTCAAGAGCGCAATAAAGTCCTCTACTTGGTGTACAGCTGTAGTAGGAAATCTTGGTATGGGAAAATGAAAAACTATTTAATGTCATTGAATTACTTGTCCTCTGCATTTCAAGCACCATATACACTAGTGGTCACTAACTGCAGCCAGAAGTTTTGTAACATCAGAATAAGCTCAGTTATATCTGGTGAGAACGATAGAGGGTAAGGAGAAAAGACTGAAACAAGTGGGATCATTCGCGGGAGGGCTACATAATAGGCATGATGAAAAGCTATGAAATAATGTCTTGATAAGTTTGATTAGGAACTGTCCATGTATGATAACACTCAGTGAAATTTAAGGCAGAAGCAACACTTTTCACACAATGTGGAGCTTGTTGCTACAGGATATTATTTTGGGAAAAGTTAAAGAGGAACCTACAGATCTTAAGCCTCTTGGGTTTAAATTTTTTGGTTTGCTTTTTTGGTTAAACAGGAATAATTCTGCAGGAAGTGCTTCTATGTATCACATGCAGACTGTTTAATCATAATTTTCCTCAAAGTATTTCTCCAGGATGGTACTCCCCTGTTATGAACATCTGTAATAAGACAGACAAGAGAAGAATTGAGAGATAGAATGATAGATAGAAGAGAATAAGAAAAGCGAATTAGTGCTGCTGCTGTTACATAAATAGAACCTCAATGCAGGTAACATACCTTTAGTATGGGTCAGCTGTGCTTTAATTGTGAGCTAAATTTATTTGAATTTAAGCAGACTGCAAAGAGGCAATGCAGAGTGCTAAAGAGCCGTCTGTGAGTTAATTTGGTAGCATACTAGTACTTTTGAAAAATCCTCATAGTGTTTCCTTAAAGAAAGTTTTCACTAGTTTGTTTAAGGCTGATTGCTGTTGAAATTGAATCCGCAGAAGCAATTAACAGTAAGTAGTGCTTTACTGCAGCCAGTGAAGAAGCCATATACTGTACACTGTCGTGAACATGAGGTTTAATAAATAGAAATTCCAAGGGATTTTCACAGGTTTAGTAGAGTGGTGACATATGTTATCATCTTGCTCACCACAGACTGGAATATGGTTTTACACTGTCATGTCACATCGGCCCATGATAACCAGAAGTCATTTATTTTCTAAGAAAATAGTAACTAGATATGACAACCTGTGTTGCCTCATGGTGAGGTTATGGTAGTATTTACTGATAATGTGAAGTACAACTTGTGTCATCTCTTCTATTTTTTGAGTAGAAATTCAGTGCATTTCTAAGGTAAAAAGAATAGTTCAGCTTTTTTGCTTCTTTTCTTTTTGTAACACAGTAACACGGTAAGAACACAGTAAGAACTTCCGTCACTTGCATAAAGCTTGCATTAATAATGATGTAGAAATTCTCAAATTAAGAATTAATATATCTTCAGAGTACAATAAATAGACTGCTTTGTAATTATAAAATTCCTTATTATTTAGCTCCATTTTGTGGCAGAGGCTTATGTATTTATATTTATTTCCTGGCTCTCTTCTGCTTTTATTTTTCTAGATAGGTTATATTAGTTATACTTTAATGCTGCAGAATCTAAAATGAGACCTCTGTTAAACTAGGAATGCATAGATTTCATTTTGTTTTTATTTTCCTCAGAAAACATAAATAATTATGCTTGACTTCAAATAAAAAGATGAAGTTAGCCTTCCTACTGTACTATCATTTTTTTTCCTTTATGGTTTGTCTAGCAGAATGGTAATCCTGTGCTCTTGCAAGATACGATGCTAGAAATTATCACGTAAGAGTTCTCTACATTTTAGTCCTTTTGCAAGATGGATGCAGTGGATGTATACAACACAATTTAAAAGGCTTTTCATCAGGCTTCATTTTCAATTTCTACTGTAAATTCCACAAGCTACAGTAGTTTAATGCAGAAGCGTAGATGTCCATAAAAAGCTGGAGAGAACCGTGTATGTTATAATGCTGTTATAAAACTGTCCGTGATATTAACACACACTGTATATTAAATACACAAAACTGTTACAATAACTTGAAGGTTGAGACAAACTCATGAAAACAAATAAATTCTTCAGGACAGTAGGCAAAAGGTTGTTCTTTGCAAAAAGATTAAAATACAAGTTGTACAAGCAGTGCAAAATTAAAAATAATAATATAAAGCATTCTCCTACCAGTCATGTAGAGTAAATCCATGGACAGAATAAACAGGTACTCCAGGGAGGTTGTCACCTTCATGTAAGTTCAGGCACCAAATTTACATTGGAGGAGAAGGACAGTCTCCCTGCATATAAAGAGAGTGAGAAGATCCCCCACAGAGCAGTTCAGAGCAGCAGCCTAATTCAGGTGCTCTCGGACACTCTTTGGAGGAACAGGGAGCCTTTGAATACTAACCTCCTCACAAAAGACAGCGTTCTCAGTTTGTTGTGAAAAGTCAGGAGGAATGAAAACTTCCCAGTTGCCCGCCACACGCACAGCATTGGCCCTCCCAGCACGGCAAAGTACGTAAAAACAAACTGGTGAAAACTGCATGTAAAAAAGGAATAAGACACAACGTTGTGCTCAAGCTCTGCTTGTAGTTACACTGTTGTAAATCCAGAATGCCTCCAGTGATTTCCAGCAGAAGAATTTAGTTTAGTTTGTAAGAGAATTGTCCTACATTACATGAAGTGAGAGTAGGATCTTCCATTATTGCAAGTAAGAACTGCTCTGAGTGTAGGGGTGGCTCAGGACAAAGAGTGGTTGTCTTGTAAACCTGACAGGAGCTTGTAACCCTCGCAAATGGTTTGTTTTTTCTTTTTAAGCAGAAACAGCCTTTTATCAGGATTTTGTTTTGTATTGTAAAGAACACAAGAAGGAAAGAAATCCAATCTATTTTTTTCAGTTAGCTCTGGAAGAAAGATAGATGTTGCTTTTAGTTGTACTAGTATAATACATTGAAAATAATACCATCTACTAAATGGTGTATTTGAGATCAAATATCAAAGAGCTTCTAGCAATTTAGGATTTTTTTTTTTAATTTTCACATTTGTCTGAGGTGCCTGAGCAACAACAACTAGAACGAATGCTGAAAATTTTGAAAACTAAGCCCTATGAAGGTATGTTTCTCACCAGGGTTAGGCATCTACAGTGTAGTTGCACACTGCTCCCTTCTAGGTCAACACAGAAAAATAGGCAGTGAACTATTTTAGAATTTACTTCAAGGTGAAACAAACTGTGCCCTGGGCTTCTTTCACTATATCTGAACTATCTATACCAAGAGAGTCTAGGTGATGTCAGGTCTGTGGAGGTCTGTTCTTAGTCAGATGAAGCCCATGCCTCAAGTCTCTAAAAACAGTGTCAAAAGAAATAAATGAACAGCTTGTGAATGTGGCCCTTTCAGACTTTCTCAGTACTGACCTTCAGTCTCTAGATGAAGCTACTACAGATTTGCACCAGTATGAGCAATATAACATACTTCTCTCATGTGCGTTGTGGTTTTGCTTAGTGCCCTGACAGGAACAAACTAGATTATTAGCTGTGCTGTGCCAGTTGGTAATTTCCCTCAAGTAGCTAGGAATGCAGTATTTGGAGTATGTGTGAAACCTCGTTGTTTCAACAGGGACTTTGCTGGGAACGCAGTACGGCTCTTGTGTGCAGCTGGGACACAAACTAAGTTCAGGATAGGACAGAGCACTCAAACTTAGAGAAGTTATACCTCCTTTTTCCCATTTTACTACACTACCACCTGAGTGTAAGTCTATTTTACATGGCAGGGTCCCTCATATCTGGCCTACCATAGTGCCTAGCTTTTAAAATGCCTCCTAAACCTACCCAATATTTATCTTCGCATGTTTTTTGTGTCTTGAAACATCAACAGAATGGAATACTAGATGTGCTTAGGCACAATTGCATTGAATTAAAGGTGGCTGCCATTTTAGGTAGTCCCAAGGTCATGAATAACAAAATATGAAAATTTGAGCTCTTTATTGTTGGTCAAAACCTTAATATGTTCCATGACCCTACACTAGATTCTGCCTATAAAATGATAGAAGCTTAATAAATCTCCCCGTAATAGGTATTACACATTATGACAAGGAAAACTTAGATCAAGCTTATCCTTTGAAGTTTTAATGGACACTGCAATATGATGACAGCAACTCACCTATGCTTGTAATAAGTTCGCAAAGCCTGGAGCAGCTCCAGGCATCTTGGACTAGAGCTTTGGATGACAATGAACTCAGGCAACTGCAAGCTTCAAAGGGCTTATTCAAATATTCTAGTTCTGCTCTTACCAGGTATTGCAGGCAATTTTTTCAATACATTTCTGCGTATCAAAGAGTATTTCTAGCTTGAGCTGTTCATAGTAATTTTTTTCCTGTAATGAAACTGCAAAGTCTTATGGTCTGAGAAGGATTAATCAGATGCAGCCCTTTACTTCACCCCTGTGCAGCGGTTTTTCATTCTCTACACTTCTCCCTAACCTGTGTAACTACTTCAGGTCCCAACTGGGAAGTCCACCAGTCCAAAGGTAAAAAGAATATAACCATGGAGTATGACAGGAACACATAGGCAAAGAGATGCTGTAAGCAACACATTCCCTTTTGTGCACTTACTGTGTCTGTTACTGGATACTGTTTCAACTCATCCTGCATGTTCTGTGACAAGGGAGAAAGAGTTTGCCTGCCCGATGCTAGCAAGGGGACAGAGAGCTGACATTTCCAAAGTACAGAAGGAAATATTTACCTGCATCTTTTTTAGGGGGAAATCTGCAGCTGTAATGTACCCCTAAGACAGTTCCAAATACTGCAGAGGGGAGAGGGATGTAAACATCACCAAAGGCAAAGAGTAGATGAAATGAATGCTTTCTTCTGTGGAGAAAATTCTCTAATTAAATGAGTTTCTCTTTTAACAGAAATTAAATGTGAGTCTCAGATGAAGGTACTGTTTCCTTTTATGCATGTTTGGCAAATGCAACACTTAGATAGTTAGCTGGGTTTTTGTTCTGTGTTTGCTGAATACCTAGCACAGTGGAGTCATGGCTCACGGTTCGGAATGTGACACTTCAGTGATACCAACAATACCTAACAACAGCATAGTGAGATGCTCCTTTTTCCTCGAGTAACTATTACACACAGTGTGATTTGTTAGCAGATCTTGTCCTCAAATTCTGGAATCTAATTTTAGAGATTGGGCGGACCAGTATGCTCCTCACTGACTTCATCAAGGCTTTGGATGGGAAGAAGACATCTTCTCCATAATAAGAGGAGGACTGTGGTTTTGGCTGGTTGCAACATTGGGACCAGTTATCTAAACACACTCATCTAGTTCCATTTCAGAGGCCCTAGGGTATCCTGCCTGACCTCTAGCTATCACTAGGGAAAGTAAGGGTGTCCTGCAGGACCTGTGCAGATGTCTCAGGTGCCTCATGTTTAAATAGTGTCAGACACCTATGTTTAGGCAACTGAATCCCACCTTCAGGGTATGCAAAACCAAAATAATTCTCTTACTATCTGGACTGTAAGGTAGACATTATCCTATGCTCATGCTTTGGACAGGTTCAACTGGAAAAAATAACAGAAGAGAGATAAGTAATACTAATTAAAATAATTTGTAGTTTTAATAATTTAAAGTATGAGAAATGGTATTGGAAAGGGTTTATAAGATACAGCTATGTATTTAAATGCACTGTCACTTTGAGATGAGGACAAGTGAGAAAACTGCAATGAACGCATAGAGACTGAGCCTATTTGTTATCATGACCGCAACCTTGTAAAGCTTTATGCATATGTTTAACTTCCTGCATTGCAACTCTCTTGATTTCAGTGGGACTGCCAACCATGTATACAGACAATCACTTACACAAATCTGTCTGATAATGAGCATCTAAAGAATCAGAACTGAATTCCTTCTGTTTTTGCATAGAAAAGATGAAGCAAAAATAACGCTGTGTTTATCTAGGTATTGTGTCCTATAAACACAGAGTTATGTATCCCTCTCTAGTGATTAAAATTGCTTTAAAAGCCAGAGGAAGTCATTAAACTTGTGCACAACTGGAAGAGGAGAATGTGGCCCTGTTTTTTTTTTTTTTATCAATTACATAATAAAGATATACTTTACTAACAGAAAACATGAGGCAATCATTTTAAAAAGACTGTTCTTCCTATGAAAACACAGGAATCTAAAACCTCCTGTAGAAACACCCTCCAAAGACTCTGCTTCCACTATCCAGGCACAGGTCTCCTTCCCTTATCCAGTGCAAGCAAGAGTCAAACATAACTTTGATCTCCTCAATGAGCCTTCTTTCTGGGTGAATGTGGCACCACATTATCTTGGCTTATATTTTTCATTCCCAGTTTAACAGTTATAAACACCTTCCAACATCAAATAAGAGCAGCAGGGTAATCCAGATAAAAGAAAATTCTTCAAACCTAACAGCTTGACTCAGATTTATATGCCGGTTTCAAATTTCTGTTCCTCATTCCAAGGGTTGCAACATTTCACAAGTACCGTATAATGTGCTACTTGATTGGCCTTTCCAAGGATACAATGTGCTGCAACACATTGTTCAGAAGTTTTATAGGTATGCATCCCTACCATTTCTGCTATTCATTGAAAAAATATATCATGGGCTTCTCTTTCTGTGCTCTACAATCTTGACATTTCTTAATATAAGGTTGTCTTCCAAGATGTCACACTGGTTTTGAATTATTTTACAGTCTTCTCAGTTGAAACAGTGTCATGTAAATCAATCACATCGTCAGGATTTCTGTCAGGGACCTGCAATCTTAAAGCACAGCTTTCAGACGGAATCAGTAGTGTTACTAGATTTCATTGTGCGACAGCAATGATCAATCTGGGATTTACCTGTTACTGACCCAGGCAAAACCTTTTCTAATAAATTATTACCCAGGGTATGAACATTATAAATAAGTTTTTACTTGTTTAACCTTGATCCAAACTTTGCCAGTTATCACTGTTAATCAAGCAAATATCACTTATTATTGTCCTTATGCACCTCTTGAATTGGAGGAGGATGACTGGATGGATGATTCAGGAAGATCTAGAACTTGGGGATGAACACACAGATGGTGAAAAACACTGCAAACTTGAAAAACTAACATACAGTCAGGGAGCGGCGAGAGCGGGCTGCTGTGCGAGGGAAGGGGAGCGGGAGCCCGGCTGGCTGCAGGGCAGGTGGGGCAGGGACCTCCCCGACGAGGGGTGCAGTCCCGCAGTGCCTGAGCGCGGCGAGCGCAGCGGGTCCAGGGCCAGTTGCCAGGGCCGGCCAAGAGCTCAGGCGTCGCCAGACAAGTCAGTCATGCTGAGGCCGATCCAAGGTCAGACAAGGAAGTCAAGTCAGCAAGGCAAGGTCAGGATCAGCAAAGCATAAGGCCAGGCACAAGCATAGCTACAACACAGCTCTGACAAGGGCCAAGGGTGATGGACTGAGCTTGAATGCAGTTCCCCAGCCACGGGGCAGAGGCCTCCTACAAGTTTCTCACAGCTCTCACAACTTAGCTGTTTTCACAGCAGTCAGGTGCAAGGTTACATGGCTGCACCATATCAAAGCTGGCTTTGGACATGGGGGAAAGAGGTTGCACAAAACAAAAGAGGCATGAGAAGGGAAAGTATTACTAATCCCATTTTACAGACTGGACACTGAATTCTAGAGAGATGAAAGTCTGGATTTAGAAAAATGTCTTCCTGTGACATCTTTTAAGCACATGCTTAAATCTGTTTGAAGTCAAAGCTTAAAACTGCTGTGAATAGGGAAGGTGTCACACAGTTTCCACAATCAAGGTGTATGTAATTCACCTGAGGTCACAGAGGAAGTCTGTGGCGAGCTAAGAGTTGATCCCGTGTCTTCTGAAATACAGTACTGTACTTCACTAAGGAGTCATACATCTTTTTTTCTTCCCTCTGCTGAACAGATTCTAGTTGTTTATCATCTTATTCACTGCAACTGTTGACATGGAATTTCACCTAACATACTACTATAACCATCATGTTCTCATGTGGTGCCTGATCCTGTGAGATCTCGCCACTTGTATTACATTTCATTGAGCCCTGTTTTCCCAGGCTTCAGCTTTATGCTTTACATTGTGTAAAGTAGGTGTAAACCACCATTGCTGATTATTTTCTTATTGCTAGAAAGTTTCCTTAAAGTTTCTTTAAAGATTTAAAGATTTTATAGAGACCCATGGTTTGCTCGATCACCTCCCTGAAATGCCTGTACACCAATGCACGCAGCTTGGGGAACAAACAGGAAGAACTAGAGATGTGTGTGCGGTCGCAGGGCCATGATCTCATTGCCATTACAGAGACATGGTGGGATAGCTCGCATGACTGGAGTGCTGTCATGGATGGCTACGTGCTTTTTAGGAAAGACAGGCCAGGAAAGCGAGGTGGTGGAGTTGCTCTTTATGTGAGAGAGCAACTGGAATGTATTGAGCTGTGCCTAGGGGTGGATGAAGAGCGAGTCGAGAGCTTATGGGTAAGGATCAAAGGGCAGGCTAATAGAGGTGACACTGTTGTGGGTGTTTACTACAGGCCACCTGATCAGGATGAGGAAGTTGATGAGGCCTTCTACAGACAGCTGGAAGTAGCCTCACGATCCCAGGCCCTGGTTCTCATGGGGGACTTCAACCACCCCGATATCTGCTGGAAAGACAACACAGCTAGGCACAAACAGTCCTGGAGATTCCTGCAGAGCATTGGTGACAACTTCTTGACCCAGGTGGTGGAGGAGCCAACAAGGAGAGGTGTGCTGCTGGACCTCGTACTAACAAACAAAGAAGGACTGGTGGAAGATGTGAAGGTTGGGGGCTGCCTTGGCTGCAGTGACCATGAGATGGTGGAGTTCAGGATCCTGCGAGGAGGCAGCAGGGCACCAAGTAGGATCGCAACCCTGGACTTCAGGAGAGCAAACTTTGTCCTCTTCAGGGACCTACTTGGAGGAATCCCATGGGTGAGGGCCCTGGAAGGAAGGAGTGTTCAAGAGAGTTGGTTAATATTCAAACATCACTTCCTCCAGGCTCAAGAGCGGTGCATCCCTATGAGTAGGAAGTCAAGCAAAGGAGGTAGGAGACCTGCATGGATGAGCAAGGAGCTCCTGGCAAAACTCAACCAGAAGAAGGAAGTCTACAGAAAGTGGAAAGGGGGACAGGCCACTTGGGAGGAATATAGGAATGTTGTCAGAGTATGCAGGGATGCGACGAGGAAGGCTAAGGCCCGTTTGGAATTAAATCTGGCTAGAGATGTCAAGGACAACAAGAAGGGCTTCTTCAAATACATCAGCAGCAAGAGGAAGACTAGGGAAAATGTGGGCCCTTTGCTGAATGGAGTGGGTGCCCTGGTGACGAAGGATGCAGAGAAGGCAGAGTTACTGAATGCCTTCTTTGCTTCAGTCTTTACTGGTCAGGCCAGCCTTCAGGAACCCCAGACCCTGGAGGCAAGAGAGAAAGTCTGGAGAGAGGAAGACTTTCCCTTGGTGGAGGAGGAGTGGGTTAGAGATCATTTAAGCAAACTTGACACCCACAAATCCATGGGCCCTGATGGGATGCACCCACGAGTGCTGAGGGAGCTGGCGGATGTTATTGCTAAGCCACTCTCCATCATCTTTGAAATGTCATGGAGAACAGGAGAGGTGCCCGAGGACTGGAAGAAAGCCAATGTCACCCCAGTCTTCAAAAAGGGCAAGAAGGAGGACCCAGGGAACTACAGGCCAGTCAGCCTCACCTCCATCCCTGGAAAGGTGATGGAGCAGCTCATCCTGGAAGCCATCTCCAAGCATGTGGAGGAAAAGAAGGTGATCAGGAGTAGTCAGCATGGCTTCACCAAGGGGAAATCATGCCTAACCAATCTGATAGCCTTCTATGATGGAATGACTGGCTGGGTAGATGAGGGGAGAGCAGTGGATGTTGTCTACCTAGACTTCAGCAAGGCTTTTGACACTGTCTCCCATAGCATCCTCATAGACAAGCTCAGGAAGTGTGGGTTAGATGAGTGGACAGTGAGGTGGATTGAGAACTGGCTGAATGGCAGAGCTCAGAGAGTTGTGATCAGTGGCACAGAGTCTAGTTGGAGGCCTGTAGCTAGCGGTGTCCCCCAGGGGTCAGTACTGGGTCCAGTCTTGTTCAACTTCTTCATCAATGACCTGGATGAAGGCACAGAGTGCACACTCAGCAAGTTTGCTGATGATACAAAACTGGGAGGAGTGGCCGATACACCAGAGGGCTGTGCTGCCATTCAAAGAGACTTGGACAGGCTGGAGAGGTGGGCAGAGAGGAACCTCATGAAATTCAACAAAGGGAAGTGCAGGGTCCTGCACCTGGGGAGGAATAACCCCATGCAGCAGTACAGGTTGGGGGTTGACCTGCTGGAAAGCAGCTCTGCTGAGAAGGACCTGGGAGTGCTGGTGGACACCAAGTTAAGTATGAGGCAGCAATGTGCCCTTGTGGCCAAGAAGGCCAATGGTATCCTGGGCTGCATCAGAAAGAGTGTTGCCAGCAGGTCGAGGGAGGTGATCCTGCCCCTCTACTCAGCCCTGGTGAGGCCACATCTGGAGTACTGCGTCCAGTTCTGGGCTCCCCAGTACAAGAGGGATGTGGCACTACTGGAGCAAGTCCAGCGAAGGGCCACAAAGATGGTTAGGGGACTGGAGCATCTCTCTTATGAGGAAAGGCTGAGAGAGCTTGGCCTGTTTAGCTTGGAGAAGAGAAGGCTGAGAGGAGATCTTATCAATGTGTACAAGTATCTGAAGGGAGGGTGTCGAGAGGATGGCTCCAGACTCTTTTCAGTGGTGCCGAGCGACAGGACGCGAGGCAATGGGCACAAACTGAAACACAGACACTTCCATCTGAACATGAGGAAAAACTTTTTCACTGTGAGGGTGACAGAGCACTGGAACAGGTTGCCCCGAGAGGTGGTGGAGTCTCCTTCTCTGGAGATATTCAAAAGCCGCCTGGATGCAATCCTGTGCAATGTGCTCTAGGTGACCCTGCTTGAGCAGGGGGGGTTGGACTAGATGATCTCCAGAGGTCCCTTCCAACCTCAGTGATTCTGTGATTCTGTGATTCTGTAAGTGATTTTATATGCCCCAGAGTATTAATGTTTATTACTGGTAGTTAGAACATCATTTATTAAACATCTTTTGAAAAATCATCCATATGTGTTCCCACATGTTAATGCATAACTACAATAATTTAGTTTTAAAGTAATTTCTATTAATCATGTAACATTAGTAAAATATTTATAAATGTACCTTAATTAAAAGTGTCACTACAGTCTTCTCACAAGTCAATAATCTGTGACAAATTTACCAGTGAAGAATGATGTTGCATTAGAATATTGCACAATTCTGGAGACCTGAAAGCTTCAGTGCATATTTGTTTTTCCTTATATTGAGAATATATACAATTTTGTTCTTTTCCCCCCTTTCAGATTCATAATGTATTTCCTGTTGTCTCATTCAATGCTCTCAAATCCTGAGGGGGGCAATCTTGTAATTACATGCATTAACTATATTATATTGTGCCCATGTACTATGATTCTGCACCCACAGAATGAGTAGCTGCTGCATTCTTAAATGCCAGCTACTCTTTAACTGTAAAGGCACCTACTATTTTATTGGAACTATTCTTGCTTTATTACTGTAAACAACTTTGATCATAATGATGCCATTTGAAAGAGCTGATCAAGCTGAGAAAAATGACACTACAGTCATAAAGTCACACTAAATTTTGCTATTAACATTTTATAGTGCATATAAGGAAAGTGTTCCAAGTTGCAACTACAGACAAAAGAGAAAATTAATTTTACATAGAAATGTAGATTTAAGCATTAGCAATATACTGGTACAATCACTTGCACCATATTCTTAGGCACAAGAGATGACCCTCTTTGTAGATAAGAAAGCATACTGGTTGTCATATCTTAGATGAATCTGTGCTTGCTTTGTGGCAAACATAAGACTATATTACGGTCCTTATCCCTGAAACAAAGATAGCATTATTGTGTCAGGAAGAAAATGTAGAAATGTCATATAGAACAATCTGAAATGTTACGCAAAGAAAGAAATCAGTTCACACTAGAGCTCTCTGTAGAAAAGAAAGCCTTAACTGACGGCTAAATCACTTGAGCCAGCAAAACTGATCCTCTGACCCCTAGGATAACAATTTGCTTTCTGGGATATAGGCAAAGCGTGGAGTTTGTTGACAACTGCTGAAGTAGCAACTTCCTTTATACCAAATTAAAAACTAGAGGACAACTGGTATCTGTACTCATGAATTTCTCCAAAAGGGATATTTATTTTGGAGTATAAGGAAAAACAAAGTGATTTTAGTACAATGAATGTTGCATTCTTGAAATACACAAGAAATTACAAGTGACAGATCCAAACAGTGAAGTAGCTGCTAGCTCTGCTATAATACATAGGAAACTGTTTGTAACAGGGTGAAATTAAAAAAAATATGAGTTGGTGACAAAGATATGCAACTGTTTTTATGTGAATTAATGAAGATAGACATACTGGGCTGGAACCTGGCCTTCATTAGGGCAATTTTCTTTTGCCCTAATAGCACAAACATGTCCTCAAGCAGCAGTAAATGGGAAGCCTTTGGATGAGAGAATCCTGGTATTTCTTCAGAAGAAGAAATGGCAGGGAAAAAACATCATCACCGGAGCACTCCTAATTCTTTGTAATTTGCATCTGCAAGAACAGCCCATTTTAGGTCTTAAGTTGCCCTAAGTTATGCCACTGGCTGCAGTTCTCAAGTCCATGCAGTGAGAGTTCTTGTCAGCCCTCCTGTCTTGCCACAGCATAGTCTGAATTAAAATAAGGGGTGGGGAGTAGCTGGCAGTAGGAAAGCAAAGAAGAGGAGATCCAGTCCTGGCAACTGTTGGATCTCCCTTTTCAAAGAACAGATAGGGCTGGAAAAGAAGGAGGAGCTTCCAAAAATTAGTAGGCAGTTTTGAAGGAGTCCAGGGTTACAAAGCAGCTTGGGCTAACACCACTGACACCACAAAGCAGAGATAAAAAAGAAGGAAGCTGTCTTTGAGCTGCAAGCACTTTCTGCTCCCTGATCTGCTGTCTACCAGAAAAATGCCACAACGTCTGTTTTCCCTCCTTCCCTGAACAATCACTGGCTTTTCCCCTTATGGCCAGCACAGCCACTTGGAGACAGCGGAGCTGCTAGGAATGGAGGAGCAGGGAGTTTTTCGGTATACAGGCACTGGGGCAGCATACACCTGTACACTACTACACACTGCGTGTGGGAGCCGCCCACAGGATTTACAGAGATTCTGGGGCATATATTGTAGTACGGATTTACGTAAGTGTGTTTGGTACTGCAGAAAGCATCACATGGTGCATGGGATAAGATGATTTTATCTAATCAGCAGTGGACTGGGCTTTCTCTGCAAATGCTCCAACACTGAGCTTGCAAGGAGCTGCCACTAAGTAAGACCCTTTCCAGCCTACAGAGTGAAGCCCTGTGGAGGCATGTCCCTATGGGTCAAAGCCTCTTGCCAAGCTTGTCTGCAGCTCAACCTCCTGCAGCTGTTTCAAAAGCAGCAACAAAACTGTCTTTTCTGAAATGCAGAGGTCAAGGCCTGCATTCCTTGCTGTAGGAGCATTAACAGTGTTGCATCTGCTACACTCAAAAAATTCCCTAGGCTTTTTTTTCTGGCAGTTACCTTTATCTTCAGCACAGCATTTGCAGTTAGTGATCACACTTTTGCTATAGTGTGTTTTACTGTGCACCGTGCTGTCCCCGGTTCCCCTCAGCCCATATAAAGATCATTCTTTCACTTTGTAACTGTTACTACCCACATGCTCAGGTGCTCCCAAGAAGTTCGGAGGTAGGGGAGGGATTGCATTGGAGTAGTCTGTTATTTCAGAGCACCCCAGAATTACACTATCTAGCCCTCTGCTAGCAGAGCACTACAAGCCATTGGGGGTCACAGCACCATGAGAATACTCAGTAGCTCTTCTGTTTGCTTGGGGGGGTTTGTATGTGTGGCTGCGGGAAAAGGATTGTACTTGATCTCCTGGAGCAGCTCTTCAGCACTGCTGCCTGACATGTCTTTCCAGGTTACACTGGCAGTACAATACCTTTGCATGGGAGTGGAATAAAACTGCTTCACTAAAATCTCTGATATTGGCTACTTACCTTACTGATTTCTAAGTACTGTATACTTATTTATAACTGTGAGCTTTCAAACTGAAGGGCTAGGCTTAGGCCTGTATGCCTTTATAGATGTACTGCCTTGACTTACCCCAGCCCAAGACCTGGCATAAATTAAGTGAATTTGTTAAAGCTCACTGTCAGCTTTTGGAAGTGATGAATATTTAAGAATATTAGAAGTGGTCTCGATTGAAGGAAGGTTAAAGAAGAAGAGCATTCAGGTTCTGAACAGCATCATATTTCTTTTTAAGGCTACAGCAGAGGTGTTAGATCCTTCCTGGGAAGTACAGCCCTGTCCTCAGGAACGGTGTAGCGCTGCTTTGCCTTGAGGGGTGAAAGTGGGACATGAGTATCCTTACAACGAAAAGCATTGTGCTTGCGAAGCTAATGGGAGTCACACCTCTTTGAGGGGTACAGCAGGCTTGTCTCACAGAGCTGGCCAACGTGTAGGAGGCAGACTCGTTGCTGGAACTACCATCACCTCTTCCTGCCCCCTTTAGCATATGTTTCCCTCAAAAGCTATTTCAATACCAACCCTTTGCAATCGTTTCTGCGTAAGACCGGTAGCATCTAGTTCCAAAAGATGAAGCAGGCAAATTGCAGTTTTATATTGTGCTTCACTCTCATGAGAAGCTGCCTATGTATTTAATTGTTACCTCTTGCTATTCTGCACAATGTATTACATGTGGTCTGTTAACATTTCTGTGTTTTTTTCCAGTCTCCCACTCACATTTTTCTTTTTCTTTTGTATGGCAAGGCATTATTCTTCCCTTATGCATTACTCTTTGGTAATTTTATTTTTAGATATTTTGTCTAATTTTCTGGACTTCTACATATTAATGTGGGGATTTCTGTGGAATTTCAGCTATTTCGATAAGACATTTTTGTTTCACTGCTAAGGCCTGGTAGAATGAAAAGTGACAATTTAAACAAATACCTGCTAAATTAATAAACTTCATAAATTAAAAAATCCTTGAACACCAGCTGCTGAAATGCAATAACTCTCTGACCTGAACCTATTAAATGAATAAGTCTGCTGTGCCTAATTTACACCAGTGCTATGCATGAAAAGTAGCTCATGTAAAAAGAATGCTAGATAACAAAATAATCTTTGGTAGAAGTAGAATTACTGTCCACTAAGGTTCATCCCAGCAACACTGGCTCCTCTACTGTTTTGTAATTTTCACTTTTGTTAGTATATCATTTTCTGGAATTGTGCAGTTATCAGTAATTTAACAATGTCTCTTTGATTGTGATATAGTAAATGGCTACTGTGTTAGAGTGTCTGGGTGTTCTCTGATGTTGTATCATGTATCAGATATATATATAATACAGTGTGTATATGTACTATATTGTGATACTGTATTCTAAATCTTTCCAAAAAGTTCTGTTTACTTCATGTAAATGTGTGTGTATGTGTGTGTGTGCACGCGTGTGTATGTATATGTATGGGAAAGATATGGGATGAAAAGTTGTATTGGCCTGGATGGTTTCATTGGGACACTGTCAGTATGCTGAAGTAGGCCATGATAGACTAGCTTCACCTTTTTACTAAATCCCAACTCAGTAGCTCCATGTACATCCCCAAATGCTTGAAAGTGACTATTTTCTAACAGTCATGGAGCTCTGTGAAATAAATCTGCTATCTTGTTTCTGTAAAACGAGAACACTTTAATCATCAGGAAAACCAGAAACCTCTATGATTGATATCTACTTTTCTTATCGTAAAATGGTCATAAGTTTAAGGTCTGATACCTGCATCTCTCTACTGCTAAAGGCAAATGTTGGTATCTTTAGCTCTGTGAGTCTCCTCTTCCTGGTAGCATAAGCTTTCTTTGTCTATTTAAGCAAGTATGCTTAATACCGTACTTTGAATCAATCCCACTAGCCTTTAATTTGACCTCTTGCAAAGCAGCCTACAGCCAAGACTGTGAAGAATTCATTATTTGCATGGAGAAAGAAGAATTATTTCTTTGAATGCTGACTAATGGCAGACCAAAGAGAACAAAGAAAAGAGAGATGTGGAAGAGAAACAGCGAATTTTGAAACAACATGTACATTACATATGGAATGAGGAAAATAAAGCATGGGAGATGAGAAGAGAGGAAAAGAAAACAGTTGTTTACTTCATTGGGATGTAGGGGACATGAATTCTTGAAGCAGGCAGCTTTACAGTGCCCCAGTCCTATGACGTTCAAGTCTGATAAGCGACAGCTTGATTATACAACATTCCAGTCTCCATTCCTTATAAAGAGGAAAGGTACACATAAGTACACATTCTGGCTTAAGAAGCATGAGTGCTTCTAAACCAAACCAAACCAAACGAAACCCTAAGCAGTTCTCTGTAATGCTGTGGTAAGAAATGCACTGATGCATGTGGGGAGACCACCTGATTTCTTACTGACACTTTTATTTCTGTAACAGGTTTTTGTTTATTCTTCAGGGCAGAAAGGCTGCATTTTCTTTTGCCTTGAGCAAAATTCTCTAAAACTGCTAGGCAGGAAATATAATATCCAATATCCTACTATTTCTCACTTCATTATACTAATGTAGTTTCACATACAATGAGACAGAAATAATGAAGAAAATATGCTGTAGAAATGAGAGTCTTTATATGACTACTTTTTAAATAAAGTCTTGTTGTATGGCATATTTTCAGGTTCCTTATATATGATTTTCTTTCTATGTCTATTCTAACACATTTAATTGTACATTTTCAATTGACGTTAAAGCTGTTGGGAAAGTATCTAAAAAACACTACAAGCCAATGGTCCTGATTCTCAAGTGTCACCAAAGAGCAATCAGTGCTGCTTGGGTTAGCAGGGGTAGAGTGTCTTTCAAGGAAAATCTTAGCCAATGCCTATCTTTTTGTCTTCAATAACTTAGGGTGAGGCGCGTATGCCCTAAAGAAGGGCCTGAGCCTATGTGAGGACTCAGCTGAATGATGAACTCTCTTGAGTAGAAGTATTAAAAACACTGTTCTGAAACTACACTTTGAAATGACATTCATTTAATGCAGCCTTGCAGTAAGAGCAGTCTCAAGCCCAGCATCATTTATGCCCCATGATAGGCAGACACCTCAGACTTTTACAACACAAACTTTTGAGTTCCATGTTGGATAATGCTTCAGCAATTTCCCCAAAGGACATTCAAGAGTGGTTATGTAGCATCTTCTAAAGAAACATATAGGAAATGTTTGCTTATTTAAAATCGGCTATACTACTCTCCAAATATTTTGCTTATAATTTTGGACTTTCAGGAGCCAGGAAACAGAGCTGTAAGTGTGATATCTACACTCAGGGAAGACACTTTTTGGCATCCCTAGAGACTGACGACCTCCATTTAGCTGTAAATTGTTAGAGCGTGGGCAGCAGCTACGTTCTCTTCCACAGAACCTCCAGCTCGACTCGGAGGGACCCCGCGTGGAGTGGGCAGCGTTGTTCATTCTCCGTGTCCCATCAGCCCTTAGCTATTTGCAACTTGCCAACAAGGATGCTCACCAGTATCACTTGCAATGGTAATCTCTGTGGTGTGAACGCTTGTGCGATGGGAGTTGGACCAAGACCAGAAAACTCACTTCATATAGGCCTCTGACAGTTGTCATATAGTAGCTGCTTTTGGTCACTACTGACTTGGGCTGCATTCAAACTAAAGACTTAGAAAGTTTCCAGTATTAATCTTGTCAACCACTTGTTAACTCTGTCCAGCTGTTCCCCCTGAATATACTTTTATAAAACTATGTTTGTAGCTTGGTTGTCATTATTCATGAGACTCTCTGAAAGTGCTGATCCTTGCATTTAACTTCACCATGCATTTTCTCCATTATATTCCCTCTGAAATAGTACCTGCTACTTGTAGATTGATAAATACTGGATATATCTCCTAAGGGCGCCTGAAGTTTCAAAACAGGATTGGCTGCTATCATTATTTAAGGAAAATGTATCATTAAAATTTGCATACACATACTACAGACTAAGAAGTTACATATGAGGAAAACAATTTTGATTGTATGACAACCTTATCCCAAATCTTCAAAATTCTAAGCAAGCTTACAAAACTTTTAATTCTAAGTAATCATTGTGTCTGTTTCCCATAAATTGGATTTAAATACATTTATGTAGTTCTTGTATGGAAAACAGTATTATAATTGTTTGGCTTAAGGATGATTTTTATACAGCATAATGCACTTGTTTTAAAGCTGCTTCTCCCTTAAATTTAAGGATTGACTCCCCCAAATTAATCCACCTTGTTTTATTTTCTACACTATTGACTCCTTTCTCCAAAAACAGTTTGTTTTTGAAGCATTATTCTTTTGTTTTCATCGCTGTCAGGACACAGTACTGTAAGAACTAATAAGGAAGTATTGTGTCCTGACTATTAAACAGACTGAAAGAAGGCACTTTAGGTTACATGTGGTGCTTCTGTGACCCTAATGGGTGTTATATGCAGTCTCCATAGGTAAACAAGTATGTAGAAGAAAGAGTTCCAGGCACACAGAGGTTGGTTGGTAAGTCACCAACCTATGAAAGGGATATTCTGGAATAATTGTACCAGTTCTGTACTATGTACATGCATGCTTTTCTGGCTGGTTCAAAGCAGAGATTATATTTTCATTGGACGCTGTCTTTGGTGCAGAATTTTGTGTAGTAACATGGCTATAACTTGAGCACAAGATGCAGTGAGTGAATAAAAACAGGGTGAATGGATGGTAGAGAAAAAAATAAGATTAAAATAAATGCAGAAGCATCTCAATGACATCTAATTTTTAATATATTGCACAGTAGGAAAAGGTTTTGCATGGCTTTGCTACGGTATAGGGTCAGAGCCTCCCAGAAAGTGAATTAGAATATCTCACTTATTTTCTAGGAGAAGTAAATTGGTGTACCTTTATTGGAGAATCTAACCTAGATTGTTATAGGACCTGTACAATAGAAGATTGGAATACTGTTTCATTAAGGTTGTGTATGGGGCTGTATTTCCCATTTATGCAGATGGTGGGAAACAGAGAGAAATTTTTCAAATGAACTCTCAAAATGAACAAAACAAAGTGAAAAACAAAACAGATTTGCTAATACCTCAATAGAATTATTTGCTCTTTTGAATATCAGTGAATCTCAGAAAAGGCTTTTCAAAATTTTGAAAAGTAAAACACTATCACCTGTTAGCGTTAGGTAGTTCAGTGGCAAGCCGTACACGCGTTTAAAATGAAAAATCTCTGTGAAATGGTTAAGATGAAACTCCATCCTCTCCTGTCTGTATCATAAAAAAATGCCATCGGTAATTGCCATGCAGCAAGGAGGTCACAGGACAGACCGAACTATCCTTTCTGCTACAGAAGTGGCTTTCATAGGCTCACGGCAGATGCATATGACAATTTGGGAAGTATAAGTAGGAGATACCACACTGGATCACATCAGCGGTCCAGTGCCCTATCTCTACAGTGAGTGGCCAGGACCAGATGCTTCAGTGGAATTTGCAAGAAAACCCATAATGGACAATTATTGAATAATTTGCTCGTAGGGGAAGTTTCTTCCTAATCCCAGACAGCTAATGATTGGTTTATGCCCTGAAGCATGAGGGTTCATATATCTCCACCCCCAACCATTTTTATCCTATCTAAGGTATCCCTGGGCGCTCTCATTATCCAAATAAGTGTATAATCCTTTTTGTATCCTACTAAGCTCTTGGGCATAATGATAGCTTGTTGCAGTGAGTTCAACAGGCTAATTATGCATTGTGTGAAAAAGTATTTCTTTTTATCAGTTTTAAATTTGTTTCTTTTCAATTTAATGGATGTCACTTTGTTCTTACATTATGGGGAAGAGTAAATAGGAGAACCAAATTGACCTTCTCCATACCATTAATTATTTTGTATCTCTCTATCATGTCCCCACTTATTAATTTTCTCTTTCAACTGAACAGTTCTTATCTTTTAAATCTCTCTTAATATGGAAGTCTCTCCATGCATCTGTTCCCTTCTGTTGCCTAACTTTGGGCTTCTTCTATTTCCACTATGTATTTTAAGATGGCATGAGCAGAAATGAATACTGTATTCATGGAAAGTGTGCCAGCAATGTGTATAATTATGCAATTACAATATTGTCATTGTTTTCCATCCCATTCTTTATATATGCTCACATTTTGTTTGCTTTTTTAACCTTCACTGCTCATTGATCAGATGCTTAATTGAGCTGCCCGCAGTGACCCCCAGGTCTTTTTCCCAAGTTGTTACAGTTAATTTAGAACCCAGCAATGTGCATGAGCAATTCAATCTGTTCTTTCCAATATGTATTTTCATATTTGTCAATGCTGAATTTGGCTGCCATTGTGCAGGCTTATTAGGTCTCATTGAACATCTTTGCACTGTTCTCTAGTGATGATTAACCTAAATAATTCTTTGCTATCCAGAAAGTTTACCACCCTACTGAATGCTCTTTTCCAAATGACTGAATGTATTTGACAGGACCAACTGTAGGCCAGTGCTTCTGGCATGCTACATGTGGTCTGTGGCTGGATATGAGACTATTTTGATTAAGGATCTGGCTAAGACAGAGGGGTTATAATAACTAGAACTTTCAAGAATAAAACATCAAAGCTAAACCCAACCTGAAGTTATATGTTGCATTGACTCTGGTGGCCTAATGAGTCCCCATTTGGGCACACATCACAACCACAGTGAATTTCCACCTAATCTGCGATTTTTGTTTAACAATAGCCTTAATGTGATCTAATGAGGATTGCAGAGAGAGAGAAGGTTGCTGCAGAGCTGTGTGTAAAACTATAAATACTACTCTGCATTTCAGACAGCACAAGCCAAAGTTGTGGGCTCTCTCTTACCAGCCTGCCTTTTGCACTTGTTAGTATGTGCCAGAGGAGTTTTTTCCCCCGTTTCTAGTGCTTGATCATGCCAGTCGAACCTGCAGGTTAGCAGTAGAAACAAACTAAGATCTTAAATTTCCATTATGCCACAGAAACTCAAAAGATTTGCCCTCATATGCACATATTTTTCAGTACTCATTAATTTGAATAAGTAAGAGCACATCTGATTTTTCAGAATGGCCTGAATCTACATTAAGCATTAGACAAGTTTAAAATGAAAACAAAGAGTTTATACAAGCACACTAGAAGCTTAAATTCTCAGTTACAAAATTGAAAATAAAATAACCAATAGAAAGCATTAACAGGAGAAAATGTAAACCTCAACTAGGCTTGATATCCATGTCTTGTTCTAACTGTGCCTTAGGGTTTCTCTGAGTTAGCGCTATAGTATTGAAGCACAGAGCAGCTCAGCTGTTCTCTGCCTTTCGGAATGATCCCCATCCTGGATGTCTGTCTCAAAGGTTTTCTGGTTGCTACTAAATGTAAAAGAACCTTTGAAGCATATCCTAAGAAACTTCATTTTTAGAAGACCTTAATTTGTGGCATCCATGGTCATCTGCTTGTTCTGATGGTTCAAGTGGAATACCTCAAACTTTATGTGAAAGGCAGTTTTCTTTTAGGTATGTAAGAAGGATCTTTGGAGAGCTGACTTTTTTGCAGTGCGCATTTATTTGTTTCCAGAGGAAATTAAATGAATTACAATAGTAAAGCTTATGTTTGTAGCCTCTTGCAATCCACTCACGATAGGCTTTTTCTATTGTGCAGCATTTTCACACACCTCCAGCTTGTTAACTTTTTTAGAGAAACCACACATGGCACAATAATACCTATCCTATCATGATGGTGATTTTAGGGGTCATCATTTCATACTGTTGTTAATCTCTCACTTTCACGAGTACCACACTGACATAAAATCTTAGCATACCTGTGTAGGTTTTGTTGTACTGATATGTGAGCTGAGGGAGAAAGTGTGATTTAGCACATAGCTTTATCCACTTTGGGGTATTCTTGTTTCCCAGTGCCTAATTCCCCCTGGAATTTGAAGCTTTTCTGTGCCCTCTGGAAGCTAAATTTCTTACCTTCTCCAAGAAACCACCTTTTGTCCCGTTTCCCTGACACATCTAGATCTCTCGAAATGCTTTTAGCAATAAACAGTTTCCTTTGAAGATGACACTACTCTCCTGGTATAGATCAGCCTATAGAATGCAGGTATGCAGCAGGAGCTTTCTGTTACTTTCACCAGGCCACGGAACAGGTCGTCATCAATCATATGGCCCCATTCTGCGGGAAGACGTCGGCTCTGCAGCACACCTGAACTCCACCGACCCTAGCACAGACCAGCTCGCAGATGGTGGCCTTCTGTGCAGCTGCTAAACTAATGGACTGACTACACAGTGCTTCTGACATCCTTAACTATGTTAGACAAAACCAGTCCAAATAAAAGAAAGCAGAGGAAAGACCGGAAAATATGACTTGTCCAAACAAAACTGGAATCTCAGGGAAGTTAAGGCTACATGTAAAACAAAGGAAAGGCTGACTTGAAGAAAAAAAGTGTTCATAATTAATTTGAATGATTCTAATTAATTATATATATCTTTACAAATAAAATTACTGTAAATATAATTAACAAATCACAGCAGGCTATAACAAAATCTTTGTAGAATGAGATATGTAAACTACATTCCATCATTGTTTATAGTTAACAGGCCTGCAAGGAAATCTATTTATTCATCATGACAACATATAACTTCTTGATAGGCTGCTAGCTCTAAATTGAAATTTTCATATGCGCTAAAAATGGGTTGACTTACTTCTTTACAGTAATTGAAAGGGATCATTAGTGACAATTAGCAAGGAAGCATTAAACTCCGAAAGCATCAATTGCTAATTATTTCCAAATATTTTATCAAATGCATTTTTAAAATGAAGATTGGATATTCCTCATAATTATCATGCACCTATTATTCTGTGATGCATATTTAAAATTGAAAACTTAACATATCTCTTCAGTTGATATGAGATCTTTGATATCTGTCTCTGAAGAAATTTCTTTTGGGTAAATATTCAGAATAAAGAGAAAATATTTAACTGTCACAATTAATTGGCATGTGACAACAACTCCATGCATTGCACTGAAAAGGTAAATTCCATGACAGATTTTCCTTTCAGGTTTTTGTATCAGCATTAGGAATCTACTAGCAAAACAGTTGATCCCAGAAAGTAATGAGCAACACACAAAAATAGCACTCAAAGAAATGAGTGCTTATAGGACTGAATCCTAATACAGTTGATGAGCAGTACCTAGAAAATAAACTATTTAGCTTCTGTAGTTTAAAAGTGCAAAAAATTATTTAGCAGCCTTCTATGATATCTGCTTTGAATTTATATGTCCAGAAAGCAGTTGAAAAACTCTTACTGTCTTTAGTGGAACAGAATAAGCTCTCACATACACATCCAAAGCGATGCTCATAATCTGTATTATCTATTATCTATGGCAAAGTTAGCTTGAGAACACTATGAGATTAAACCAAAACTGATGATTAGAGAATCTGTAGCCCCTTTCAGTGCATTAGATTTATACCAGACCAGATATTCCTGGACAAGAGATTAGCAGACTGCTGTGGGGAAGAACTGAAATCTTATCACAAAAACATATTTGCTGTTTTTTTACTTTCGCCCTTGGAAACCTCACCCTTGGAAAGTATTTACATAGGTTATTTTGCATTTATATGCAGAAATTTAAGTCATCTTTATAGTTGGATTTTGTTGCCCCAAATTATTGTTTGCTTGCTCATCTGTTCTATAATGCTCATGTAAGTGACAGGAATGCTATTCATTTCACCGTAGGCAAGAAAATGTTAAGTCATGGTGTAGTTTTCTTCCTGTCTCATTCAACAATACTACTGCTATTCCTAAGAAAGAAACTCTCATTTTATCCGCGGAAAACTAGAAAAGACCAGCATTGGTCTGGTAATTACACTCACGAATTGTATATATTGGCAGTGATGACCCTACTGAAAGCAATGCCTTCCAACATGGAATACAGTACTGTCCCATTCAACCATTAACAGCTTGCAACATGGCTGTCTGAGTACGACATGCCTTTGCCTCTGCGATGAAAAAAATCACTCTAACTGAAAAGGCCCTAAGCTCAAATGGAGGTGACAGGCACCAGTCCACCTCCAAACTCTGCTTGAATGTAAAAATTCTCTGTACATCCCTCACGTATTGCCACCAACAAGCTGCTGGCCCATGTGTAAAAATACCTGCTTGCCAGAGTTTCCTGTTCACAATGCACCCCAAACACATAAAAGCAATGATTCCTCAATCAAAATGCCTTTAATTTGAAAGAACTGCTCCTGTTTATACTAGTGTGAGCATACTAAGAGCATAATAAAGCCTAAGATTCTGATAAACTTCAGATCTGGTGTAAACAATCATAATAAATGATTCATTCCTTATTAAGAAAATGTGCCTGTATACTGCCTGCTGCCCAAAAGTACCCAGGTGCTTTATTACAAAACACAGTTTAAAAGATTAAAAATATACGAGGTTAATGTAATTAAAATTAGTAATAAGACCATAAATAAAAGCAAAATGGTATGCCAGGGCCATATTTAAAAATGAATATAGCACTCGTAGTAATACAGGATTGGCATTCTGGAGAATGAATTCCCTACTTATCCACAGAACAGTTACAGCACCAAAGGCCGTCTGAAATAAAAAGCCTTTTAAATACAAGGCAAGAAATCATTTGTGGGAACATTAACTTACTGTATATCTCCCTCAACCAGCTTTTTCTCTCTTTTACCCTAGACTAACACCTACCTGGACAATTAAAACTTTTCACAACCTGCTTTTACCATTCAACCTGCCTTCACCATACCAGCTATTCTCTTAATTGGGGAAGCAGAGGAGGCACTGTTTTTAAAAAAGAAATCCTTTCTTTCTTCAAGAAAGTGCCTTCACTTTGTTAGTTCCTACATTTCCTTTTTCCCCCTCAATTTAAATGATGTCAGGTAGTTTAAGCTTTAAAAAAATGACATACTTAAAAAGTATAATCTGGTTGGGAAAATTACTTGGATATTAAACTTTAGGACAAAGAAAGATATTGCTGGGGTATTAATGAAAAAATATAAAGAAAATGTCTTCATTTTCTACCCTCAAGGCCCATACTGACAGTCAACAGAAATTCTGTCCAAAAAGAGCTCCATATTTGGGCCCTCGTTGGATGTATACAGAATCTGTGAAAGTTGTGCTGATGTTATTAGCAGAGTGGATGGAGTAGAATAATATCCCGTGGGTCTTCTTTTTACTTTCTGAATAAATGTGTTTCATAATTTGATGAACTAAGCAGCTATTTGTGTGTGTGTCTGCTTACGAAAACTCAGTGATAGACTGTCCACTGCTAAGACTGCAGCATCACGTCATAACACAGCTCTGTGAATCTTGTCAGGGGACCAGAGGTTCTCAGGGTCCTCGGTCGCCGGCTCACACCGTCGTTAGGAGTGGAGAGCCTGCCCAGGGCCTGGAACCTCCAGGAAAGATTTTGCCTGCCTCTACCAACATACATTCTGGAGGTTTCTGTCATTCAAAGATACGCAGCAGTCTTGGAAAAGTTAAAATGAATATTTCCAATCTCCACTGTCAACCTATTTCAATACACTGCACAATGCAGCACAGACTATTAGATAATCCTTCCTGTTTTTTTTTTAATTCTCTTCCATTTTCTACAGCTATATCTACCCACCCCCCTAAATAAAACAGGGACAGAGATGTCTTCTGGCCCTAAGGGCAAGGAAAATTGGCTGGCCATGACCACAGTACCTAGCACTTAACCCTGGATCTCCTCTGAGCCCTGTGGGATGTCCCCATGGCTATAGGAACAGAATTATTCTTGTGTATGTGTGGTTTTGCTCACAGTATGTGCAGCACCATGAGAGTTGTGTTTGATAGCATGAAACTAAGGATATGGGTTGCCCTAACCGTGGAGTACGGCATCAGGGCACATAAAGTATTAGAGGTTAAAAAGGCTGATGGGACAGTGCTGGAGGACTGTGAAGACGGGGGGATGCCAAGCTTAGTGCAGTGCTGTCCACGCAGCCCTGGAGGAGTGGTTCCTTGTGGAAGCATGGCCTCACAGAGTACTTGCTGCCAGGGACCAGAACCGTGCCAGGAAGCATGCAAGCGGTTAAGTGCTACAGAGCGCAGTCAAGCTTGCTTTCTGGCCCTGCAGACATGGCCTGTCGGACTGGCCACGTTGTGAAAATGAACATGTAACTGGTCCAGCAAATGACTGCCTGCATGTTTCTGGCTGTTGTGTGAAGTAGTGTTAAAGAATCAGGGCAAGGAAGTTCATATGGGTGGGTGCCACAATGCAGACATGAGGAGGTGCAATTTCTGAGACAGATTTATCATGCAGCTCCCACTTGCATTCATATGCATGCATCCCTTTAGAAATGTGACACCAGATGCTGTTTCCTGGCAACGGGCCCAGCACCCCCTTTCTCTTAGGTGCGAATTTTGACAACTCCAATTCACTGGAGCCCTAGTTATGTTATCTTTTCTAAACGCTTAGAGACTAAAAAGACCTCTTGCTCCTTCTACTGTGGACTTAAGTGCCACTTGGGCCAATTTGCAGTGCCATGTTACTCCAAAAATATCTTCTCATAGCAGTAGTACAGTTATTACCTCTAAACAGGGAAGGATGGAAACATACTGAATCAAACATGGATAACACAAGTCCTTTATTGCTGTGTTGTCAGTCAAAGCTGTTGTTATGCTTGGCATATGTCACATCAATGTATAATAAATGCCCATGTCAGTCAAATGCATGTTATGTGTAGATCAGATGTCAATCTAATGTTTTGTATGAAAATCAGTGCCACAATACATGGCACAACTTTATAAACATTGCTGGGGAGCTTTTCATTTTGAAGTGCTACAGCTGCTTGCAGCCGTCTTTTGTTCAACATCTTAACGGCTTAGAATTATTTGAAAAATTAAATTTCAGAAAAGGGATAGTAAGATACCAACTTTACTTCTCTGTAGTTGCTCACACACCAGGCTTCGGGTCATCTAAGCCGCTTGCTTTTCCCCGTGGGTTGCCTGCTGTTAAGATGAATACAGAGAAGTGGAGTACAGAGGAGGGGAACTCCAGAACAGGGAGTCCTGGGACTGGCGCTGGCCAACATCTCGGCCCGGTGTGCCAGTTATGCCAGGCCTAGGTGAGCTCTACGCGTTAGTGGGAAAGGTGAGGAGAGGGACCAGCCCCAGCATAGATCTGGGAGCTCAAGCAGCACTTCCAGGCCCAGACAGACTTGTTGCCAAGGTAGAAGCTGAGAGGCTTTCAGGGCAGGTGGTCAGTGGATAGGGACTTCAGGGTCACTGTAAAGCTGGTCCTAACATGAGTATGGATGTTTCCTGAAGAACTTTTCTTCAGCAAAGCACAGCCTAGGTGTCACCACTGCACATACTCACTTTTACTCATAGGGATGCTGTGACCTAACTAATACAATAGCAGTTTAGGGAATAAAAGCTGTTTTATAAACATTAATTAATCTTTGCAATAAGGTTGTCAACCCTTTGTATGCGTGGGTCAAATTTGTGGCTGGAACAGTCTGGTTCAGCTCTCTGACTCCCCTAGGATGGTTCAAGCTTATGGTAGTGGGGATTTTGTGTAGAGGTATGTTTTAGCTGTAGTCACCTGATTGTTTAATAAAAAGTATGTCTGATTTGACCCTTGACTTAATTGTGGCCAAATCCTTGGCACTAAACGCTTATTCTTCCAATGTGCCATTCTGTAGTTAATCAAATGGAAGCTATTAATGTTGTCTATTAAAGTAGTAGATGGAAGCCACAGAAACTGCTTTGTAAATTATAAAACAGCCAACTTAAATTACTTGCATAAATGGGGGACATGTTGTGTTTTGCTGTACTTTTAAACAGAAGAGGTACTGGAGATTTACCTCCTGATTTCACAGTGAAGCAGGTGAAACCAGTGACTCCAGTTCCAGACGAGACTCTCAGGGTTCAGGTGATGTTTCACCCTTTTTTAATTCTGAAGCACTGAATGTTCATGAGGAATAGCGTAGGAAATCCCACTCTATAACCCTGTTACCTAATTCAGGTTGTAACTGATAGTGATCTTGGGGTAATCCACATATTATCTTTCTATATTAGATAGTAATACCATGCCAGAGGAAAAGATGCTGAAAATATAAAAGGTCAGGATGAAGAAGTGGGCAGGAGCATGTTCACAGAGGCCTGAAGCTTTCTGCCTTCAAAACAAAAAATCCAAGCAAAATCATCAGGCGAGTGATTGGTTGGAGGCATGTAAGACAAGTTCACAGATGAGTGCCTCTGCAGGAGATGTAGCTTAATCCTTTCGACGGGCAGTTGTATTGTACTCTAGAAGTATGCTGGACTGTACAGACTCTCAATCCCCAACAAAAAGAGAGTTAATGGCCTCAAATGGCCTCATGCCAGGGCTTGTGAATGACAGCACTCAGGCTTTTAAAAGGCAGAACATACAGTATTAGAATCATAAAGGAATACACATACTTGGCATTAAAAGGATGGCATAAATATTTCCAAATGGCTCCTGGCGTTTGGACAGAGAAAACTGTAAAACAGTCTCTTATCGTTACAAGAAAATATATGGTCATTGAAAATGTGCTGGATTGGGAAAAAGTGATTTCCTTACAGTGTTAGAGACCTAAAGCCTTGGTAGCAATTTTTCATCATTTTGTTAATTTTCACTAATATGACAAGTATGCTACTAATATGATTGTTCTGTTTAAAAACTAATACCACTATTAATATGTTACAGTGATGAATTACTAACAATAATCTATCACCAAGGGAAAAAACAGTGGTATAATTAATGCAGTGTCACTACTGTACAATACTGATTTGTTAACTTAGTGCAAAGCACTCAAAGAAAACTTTATTTTTCATGTTTTCTTCCATAATTGCTTTTACCTTGGTTTATAGTGGTAAGATCTGCTCACAGAAAAGAAACTCAGCACCTAGGTCCTTTTTTTTTTTTGGTCCGGTAGATGCATGCTCCTGGAATAACAGATTTAATCTTAACCTTATTTCTGGAACTGGATGTTACTTTTTAGACAACAGACTTTTACTGCTATTTTTTAAGATCTTTTTTTCTACTCCCCTGTACAACAGTGCAGCATATTGCAGGTATAGGTTATCACACTGCAACTATTTTATGACTAGAGGATATGACTAGAGGATACATATTGCATTGATTAAAATCCTGCTAGTCTACATATCACTGTACTTTTTTACACACACATTTCAAACAGAATCTCAGAGAAGGTAAACTAATATAGAAAACAGCTTTGCAAATGAACTAGTTTAGTACGAGTAGATACTCAACTCTCAGATGAGGAGAATGGAGGAAAATATGCATATTCCCTTTATTTAGGCATCTTGCTGGAGATTTAAAATTCTTCCAAACATTGTCTGCAGAATAGCCTTTTACCAGTGCCTGTTTCCAGAATGAGAAACCACAGACAGTAGACCATAAAGATAGTCATATATGATATTATTATTATTATGCCTCTTGGCAAACCTACTCCTATGGTCTCTGTGTTGCAACTGATCCCTCTGCTTACATCCCTGTTCAAGCCAGTAAGTAGTCCTCTCCCTCCTTAGATCCACCTCTGCTCTGAAGAGCGCAAAAAGCCTGTTACTGATTAGAGAGGTGCAGAGGTGAAGAGATGCAATCACTATTTATTCAGTCATGTATTTGTTATATTTTGGTGTTTTAGACTCCTTGCTCTTGAGACAGGAACTGCCATTTATTCCATGCTTCAACAGTACTACAGGGTCCTGTATGCGTCTGCTCATTACCTGGTATTATGATACAATAGCTAATTATGAAATAAATCATTTACAGCTCTGTAAAGTGAGAGGTAACACTGCCATGCTGGTTTGGTAGGATTTTACGCGATTTTCCAAAGCTGTGAATTACTGTCTGAGAAACAAGAGGTTGGAAAATTATGCCCAATCCGCCTGGTCATGCACTGCTTGTCTTTAACCTACAGTTACTCCAAGACTATAGGATCTATCATAGGATCCACCTTATCACATACACATGTGATAAGTAGTATTATCTTAGTTACATTTATTTAATATCACCAATAGTTTTCACATGTTCTACTGTGCCTGGCACGGTAGTTAAAAGGTTGCATAATAAAAATCCTGGAGTAAACAGACGTTTGACTTGGTAGAAACATTTCTCATTGAGTGATTACTCAGCTGGATGTATACAATGGAATTCATGGCAGGTGGAGCAGTGTATTTTGTTTCTTAAATTGGTGAATAGAGAAAAGAAATTTAAGGTATCCAGTGTAATCTGCTTTACTAAAAATCTGCTGCTAAGACCAACACAGCACTGCATGAATATTCAGAAAAATTAATAACACAAAATAAACAAATTTGTGCAAAAGTTATTTTTCAAAGCATAGCAAATCTTTTTGCTCTCTTTAAGATCACATGAAGATTGGTTTTACTGTTCAGTGAGCCATATCTAAGAATGCAATAAAAATACTGTTGTGCATCCACAATGCCTCATTTTTCTAGAGTAATTACTCACAAAGTTTTAGGCTGAAGTAATTCATTTTTAAAAGCTTGTAAAGTGACACCTTTCCAAAGTAAGTCATGTCTCAAATGTTCTGGCATGTCCTTTTGGAGAACTAGTGGCATGAACACAAAATCAGTACAGCATGATGCCACCATTTGGAACCACAACAAAATTATTTCTATCTTCACTCTCATTTAAAAAAAAAAAACAAACTAGGAGCTGAGTATAAATTAAATATAGTAATTCAGATCTGGCTGAGAAGCTGCAAACTTTTATGCCAAGTTCTAGCCTGAAATGAATTTAAATGGCCACAAGTATAAATTTCACTGAAGGGAGATTACAATGAAACTCTGGCAGAGACAATTTGTTTATTGAGAACATAAAATCAAAATATAATCATGAACAAACAACATAGCCTTTAAGAGGGAAGAGGAGAAGGCAGAAATTAGAAATTATTCCCAAAATGATGCTTGAAGAAACAACAAGAAATGGGACAGCAGGGCTGGGGTCGTCATTAAAAACTGAGTAGTGGCGTTTGGTTTGGTGTATGAACTACGGGAGTGATGTCAGGCGATACGGAGCGGCCTGCGAACTGCCAAGTACTCAAGACTAACTCCAAGGCCTGTGTGACAAGTCACCTGCTCTGACTGACTGATGATCAGGGCCAATCAACTTCTCAGTATTTTAATGTAAAATAGTTTACAAATAACGGTGCAGTTCTGAAATCCTGTATTCTGACTGAAAGAGTCCACATCAGTGTAATAATAAGTACGTATACCTCTTTTTCGTTATTTTTCTTTGTGCTCACTGCATACAGAGAAAAAGAGAGAACCTTATCCCAAGAGCTGACAAGGGCTTTACAAGGGATTACCGAGACTTAGTGGAGGTTCGGGGGTCCAAACTGGTGATCCTTTGCAGAACAAGCACCTTACCAAAGACAGACACAATAGCTAAGGTACAGCAATGTACAAGCCATAGATTTGGGTTCAACGCAGAGGCAGGTGGCTATAGGGATGACGATCATTACCGTACTGACAATCTCAAGGGAAAATGTATTGGAAACTTCTTTGTTGATTGGCATGCTGTCACTAAGCATTTTATCTTCACTGTGTAAGAATGTAAGTAAATCACCTTTTCTATATAACGATTTTTTAAATTGTCTTTGTGCTATTGCTCTTTCTACACATCAGCAGCAGCGATACCTCTTGAAATGCTGTGTATTTTATAGCATTTGAAGACCGCCAGAAGTGAATAATGGTTAAGTAAACAGGGGAGAGAAAGAGAGGCACTGCTCTTTACTGGGGAACGTAATACAAAAACTAACAAAACCCAAGCCAGGGAGCATTTCTAGAGCCTGCTGCCCACTCTTCCACAAGGTGGGTGAGGTGAGTGACGTGGTGCCGGAAACTCCCGGAGGACGAATGCCCTGCGGGAACTGTCAGGCACCGGGTCCTTCCCGGGCAGTGAAGTGCTCAGCACCAGAACTCAGCCTCTTGCCTCCTGTGCCTAGGGTCTTCCCCTGGGGTCCTGGGAAGCTGTGATCTGATGGGATCAGGTACTCTGTCTATAAAAATGGATTTATGATGGGTAGTGGAATTCCCATATGGACATGGATGAAGTGCTCTGAAGTCTTTAGGTAGTACTGAAATAGGAAATATTCTAATATTTCCAAATGGAGAACCTCGATACCAAGGTCAGAATGCAAACAAAACATTTTTTAGCACTGCTAACACTTCCTGAAAATTTTCTCCAACTGGAACCCTATTCTGTGTTACCCCACGGGGAATTCCCATGTAACAGTAATAATCACAGACAAGCTTGCTTTCATATCGAGCTTAAATTTCCAGGAAGCGCAGCGAGGAAACTTAAATCTGGAAGTTTCCATGCGTCTCCTGCGCAGCGCGCAGCTACCTACCAGCGGGAGCGGGCGATGCCTTTGCCAAACGCCGCGGCTTCCAGGGGAGCGCGGGGCGAGCGCGGCGGCCCGGCCGCGGCAGCCTCGCACAGCCGCGCACCCCGAAGCGGCGGCAGCGCCTTCCTCCCCCTAATGCCTGTCTCATCATCCCCCCCCCTCCCCAAACACACGCCTATATACACACACACACACACATATAAATAAATATATATGTATGTATACCCAAACCTGCAATTCTTGTTAAATGCAGCTACTAAATAACAACCCCTTAAAAAAAAAAAAAGAAGAACGAACACCCCACACAAGCCATAATGATGATGATGATGATGCTGACGGGAGGGGGGGAAATAAATAAATAAAAGCGAGCGAGAGCCGGCGAGGGAGAGGGAGGCAGGTTCAATTATCTAAACAAAGAAATCATGGCGGAGTGTTTACATTTGGCAGCCCCAAGACTGCTGGATTACGGACCCCCCCACGCCGGCCGGGCCCCCCCGGCGGCAGCGGCGCGCCGCAGCCCGCCGACACCTCGCCGCGGCCCGGGTAAGTGCGCAGCTCGCGGCGGCCGGACGGGCGCCCCAGCCCTTCGCGGGCGGGCGGGCGGGCGGCGGGGCGGGGGCCGGGGGCCGGGCCGGCTCCCCCCGCCGGTGCCGTGTGTGTGTGTGTGGGGGGGGGGGGCACGGGGGGCCGCGCACGGCGCCGCGCTGCCCCCGGGCTCGCCGCGCCGGGCCAGGCAGGGGCAGCCCGCGCTCGCCGCCCCGGGGTCACGGCGCCCGCCGCTGCCTGGCGGCTCCGCCCCCGCCGCCGGCCCCGCCGCGCCCCCCGCCCGCCGCCGCCGCCGCTGCCGCCCCCCTGCCCGCCCGCCCTCCCGCGGGGGCCGCCGGCTCGGGGGGCCGCGGCGGGGCTGCGCCTGGCTCCTGCGCCCCGAGCGCCGCCACGCAGAGGGAGCACCTGCCCCCAAAAGCTCTCGCGCCCCAAGGCCCTTGCCCCCAACCCCCCTCCCGCCCCAAATCCTCTTGCTCCCAACGCCGTCACCCCCAAACGCCCTCGTCCTTCCAAGGGCCGTCAGCTCCACGTGTCCTCACCCCTAAATGTCCTTACCCCCAAACGCCCTTGCCCCCAAGCACCTTCTCCCTCAAACGCCCTTGCCCCCTAAAGCCCTCGTTGCCAAACAGCCTCACCCCTGCAGGGAGGGGGTTTAGCTGCTCTTGGGGTTCCTCCAAAAACCCGCCCCGGGCCCCGTGAAACAACCACAAGGTGCCTGGCTCCCCCCCGCCCCCCGCTGCAAACGTGAGGCCCTCAGATCTGCTGATCTGGCACCAGGCCCCGACACGCAGTTGCAGTGAAACCTGGAAATGACCCTTCCAAAGCGAGTGTGAGTGCTGCTCCTGCGCGTCCACCAAAAAGCTCCCTGGCCCTGGCACATCTGCGAGCTGGAAAGCCGCAAGGCTAATGTGGCACCTCAGTCCTCCTAGGTCTGGCTAAGAGTTGGCAGCCTCCCCCCAGCTGTGCGGTACGAACACATGGGCTCCGTGTCTGCCCGGTGCTTATCCCCGTGTCCGGGTGTCGGGGAGGTGGCAACGCGCAGGTATTGCTTCCAGAGTTTTGCCGGCTGTTCTGTCACGGGAGAGGCTGAGAACGGAAGGACCAGCAAAATCACTGCTACTTTTGGTAGTAGGACTTAGGGGCTGGGGAAAACAGTTGGCTGGTTCCTGGCTTTTTCTGATACTTTGTGGAATCTACATGTCTATCTGGGGCTCTGCTCCTGCATGTCACGAATTCACAGTGGCTTGAGCCATGTGAGATTGGGTTGTGTATTTGCCCTCTTTGGGAGAAGGAGACAAGGTACAGCTTTCCTTATTTCTCCTTGATGTTGCTTAAAAAGTTTGTGGAGGTCAAGCTCCTGAGCAAAAGAAAAATGCCTGAAATTTTAGAGCTACAAGGCACTTCAAAAAAAAAAGGGATAGAGGATTCTGCAAGTTTGAGACATCCACTTTTCATGTTCATTTGGGCCTCTTCCCAGCATTTTTTAGCAAATCCCATCGCAATTCATCTCCCATCTAAACCTGCGGGAAAGTTACAATGTTGAGCTAGGCTTGCCACGTGTACCAAGGATTTGGAGGCAACGAGGGCTGCAGTTATTCGTTGTTACGGTATGGAGAAGCCTGTGTTTGTATCGGTGCAGCAGTGGTGCCTTGAAACAGTGAGGATAACAGAAATGTGGAGATGGCTGTTGGTGCCACCACATTTGCTTGTGTGAGGGTCGAGGGCTCGGTCCTGCAGCGCGGCCCTCTCCCTGCTGGGACTGCAGGAGCAGGGTGCCGAGGGGGCGTCAGGGCGGCCCGCGGGTGACAGCCGCAGCGCGGGATACCTACCCCGACGGGGTCTGCAAACCCACCGCGGCTGTCTCGCGGCACCAGGTGCCGCCCGCGTTGGGTCGCTTTGCAAAGTCACCCAGAGCGGGCGCCCGGCTTAGCGCCAAGCGTGGCAAAACCGTGGCTCCGAAGGGAGGAAGATCGTTTCTGGTGCTGGGAAGGTCATTGCTCAAAATCTCATGTCCTTTTCTCTCTGTATTCCCTCCTCGCCCCAGCTACGTTCTGCTATATCTACATTTAGGCCAGGCGTGGCTGGGTTTGTGCGTTTTGTGGGTAAAAGGCCTACTGAGGAAATTCCCCCCACACTTCGATTTTTTTGCCACTTTCCTTCCTGCTTGAACTGTCGGCTGCTAGAGTCTCTGAAGGTCTGAGGCTGTTTTCTCAAGGAAAGCTCTTAATTTAAGTGGCCTGTTAACTGTTAATTGCTGTTCTGTTCTGGCTATTTACCTGAATATCATGTCAAACCTGCTGTTCTGGTCCAGAGGCTACACTGGTTATCTGCTCTGATCTCTAAACTGCTACTACTTTCTGCTGCTTTATTGAAGATCAAGGTAATATATTTTTTTTTTTTAATGCAAACTGGCATGTCCTTAGATTTAAGGGTTTTGTTGAGCAGGCTGTCCCTCTTGAGCTTATACGATAATCTCAAGTTTATGTCTGGTTTAAAAAAAAAAAAGGACTTCCCTGAGATTTAATACTCAAAGAATTTTAGCATTTCCTGTTCTTCAGTATGGGGGTGTTTAGAGGAGAAAAACATTTAGAGCTTGGCAAAACAATGACCAGCTGATGGGTGAGCTGCAGAGTTAGGTAGAAAGTGAACTCGCATTTGTCACACTAAAATGTTAGTATGTTCAGTGTAAGCAAGGGTTGAACTTTGGATGCATGTTCATCAGGCAAGTTTGGGGAAGGTCAGGTTATTCCCAAGGTTGCCCTGGGACCTGTGCAGATAGTGCAGCACTGGCACTGCCAGTGAAAATCCACTCCTTGCAGCTGTTTCTTTCATTTGCTGTGTTCGATAAGACTACGTTTTATTCAGTTTTCTGGGTAACTAACTTTATCAGATTGGTTCCAGATTTTGGCCGCTTGACCAGGAGAGTCATACAGAACTGTTACGAAAATGCTAACAGAATGAGTATAATTTTGTTTCAAACTTCAGAGAGCGTTAATAGGACTGGTTCCCTTTTGGTGCGTGCTTGTAGCTTTTGATTAATGAGAGTTCATTTGGGTCTTGAGAGAAGAAGAGACCTCCCAAATGATGCTGAATCTGTTTCCCCATACACTGCATATGTAATAGAATGAAGCTCTCAGGCTATCACTGGACAGTAAGATATTATGACATGAATATATGTTTTGGAGCTGTGCACAAAATGAGGATTTCATGCATAGGCAACACAGTGTGACAAGTCATATCCTGTGTGACCTTGTGCTTACAGTATAAAGTTGTTTAATAATATAGTCTGCTAAATTAATACACAAAATAAACAGAACACATCTCATTTTTGTGCTAATAATGATATTTTTCAATTCTAAGCACCATTCATGCTAAGACCTCAAAGTAAATTACAAGTAGAAGTAAACCAAGCTTCACAAAACCATTGTGAATTTTTGTATTATCACTCAGAAAGTACTTGGAAGGTATATTTATTAATTACTGTTATTTGATGTCCTGTTAATTATTGTCTGATTTGCTCACTTTCTGATACTGTTCTCTCTTCTAAAATGTTAGCAATAAAATGTTATCTTATGAAACTGCAGGAAAGGAAATTTTTTAGTTTCAGCCGTAAGAATGGACAGATCTGTTGAGGGTAAGAGGAAAAATAACACTGAGTTTGATTCCTCAATGAATGAGGAATTAGCAGAGATTTTGCCAATAGTGTATGTTTTATAGGGCTGGTACATAAATTAAATTGGAGGTCACTGTGATATGTGGTTCATCCTAGGATGTAGCTATGTACGTGAAAGGCTGGTAAGACTTTGCAAAGAGGTTAACTGAGGAGAGCAGAGAAACTTAAGTTATTTTGTTTAACTTGAATCACAAAGGACTGGATTTCTAAAAGTGCTGATTACTAGCTTAGTTCTGTCATCATTAACATCAATGGTAAAAATGTTGTTTACTCTAATGAGAGCAGAGTTAGGCCATTGATGAGTGCTTTTGTGATCCTGTCCTTTATGTTTGTAAAGTATGAGTTTATCCTGCATTCCGGATTCTCCAACATGTATTTCTTAAGAAGTTCAGCATGAGATTTGATTCTCAGTCATACCACTGTACGTGGAGATAGAATAGCCTTTTTGGGGTAAGAATCCAGCCTGTAATGTTCTTCGGTAGCTTTTTCTCCATCGAGGTCAATGAGGTTGCCTGGGCAGTCAATTAGTACAGAATCTGGTTCTAATTTATTAATGCATATTTACAACCTTAATTCCAGTTTAACAGAATGTTTTGTGGTGGAACATTTACAGAAAGAACATGCGGAAAAATTATCGCCGCATGTATTAAGCACAAAGAAAGCATCCCTATACTGCCGTGTTGGAGCAACTGACAAAACAGAACATATTACAAGAAGCTATCTTTTTCATTAAGTCTGCACAAAATGAGGATTTAACGCATGGGCAGCACAGTCAGTCCCAGCGGTTTAGTGCCCATAATCCCACCTTGAAAATGGCTTCACAGTAATTACTATTACAAAATGGACACCGCTTCCAATTTTGGCATGTCTACTTCAACACATAACTAATTGCAGACACAGAAGGCAAGGTCTTACCAGCCACCTAGTTCCAGAAATGCAGCTATGTTAACCTTCCCATAAGATTTCCAGGCTCAAACTGACAACTTTCCGCTTTGCCTTATTTTGTCACAATAATGCAGAGCATGTGTGGCAGCCACCCTCACTTTGGCATGCTCAAAATATCCCTGGATATTAAGATATTATGACATGAATATATATTTGTGAGCTTTGCACAAAATGAGGATTTCACGCATAAGCAACATAGTGTGACGAGTAGTATCCGGCATGACCTTGCAAATGCAGGCTGAGCTCCAGAATAAACAGCTCAAAAGAGCAAGAAGTATAGCAGAATCTCGGGTTCTGGAAAGAAATACTACAGTTCAGGTCCAAGCCTGCAGTGAGTAGCATATGATCCTTCTTACAAGTGCTTAAAAGTTACCTGCTTCACAAATGGTGAAGTCCCATGGCCTGGAGGACAAAAAATTCCAACTACTTTTAGAAAGAAAGGGTCATTATTGAAGGAAATCCATGATGATCAGTGGTACTCATCACACAGACCTCAAAAATCCTCTTCATGGCTGGAGATTTCAAAGCTCCTGGATTCAATAATGTTGCTTTTCATTTTAATGACACTCATGGTTGTCACTTGCTTAGTCTATAGTTCCTATCTCCTATACATTTTCTTCTCAGCTTTTTTCTCTTGCTAACTGAAGGATAGGTTTGGATGAAACAGTTCTTTCTGCCTTTCAAAAATAAATGTAGTTTGACCTTTTTAATGCAGAAGATAAGATATGTTTACATATATACTTATACCTATACATATAGGGAGGTAGCAAAGTATCTCCTGCTAGCTTTAGATCATCTTCAGATGACCTCTTCCCGTTGTTGAGTATCTTGTCAGGTGGCTCATCAGTCAGGCCTTCTTTCTGCTGAAGTATTCTGTTGGGCCTTCTACTGCATTCAGATAGTTCACTCGGTGCTAGTGTGCCTCAGAGGGCTCGCACACATGAGGAGGTAGCAAAACGTGATTGACTGTCCAACAGTAAAGACAGAGTCGAAGACAATACCGGAGGATGGATTTAAGTGGCCAAGGCTGAGGACCTGAGCTTAAACACAGCTCCCAAGCCAAGGGGCAGAGGCCCCAGGCAAGGTTTCTCCGAGCTCTTCTCGCACTGCTTTTTCTCGGCATTCTCTTTTTCAGCTTCCAGCGGTGTGGTGCAAGGTTACACAGCTGCACCTTGCCACAGCTGGCCTTGAGCACAGGCAGCCAAAGCCCTGTGGAGGGAGCGGAGGAGGTTGCAGAGCCTCTTCGTGCACTCAGGGCCCTGACAAATAGTTGGCCATAACAACGTTGCATATAATAAAAGCGTTATTTATTCACAGCTAATGACTTAGCAGTATGGTGTTTTCTTCAAGATTATTTTTGCACAGGTAGTAATGTACATTCTTGTTTAGGGGAACTAAATTTAAATATGATCTTGAAATATGCTGCCTCTCCTTATTTAGGATATGCATCTTTGATGCATATTATACAGCATATTTTTCAGTCCTTGTTCTTTAAAAATTCAGTGGGTTTCACCTGCTTTTTAGGTATAAAACTGTGTTTACATTCGTGGTTTAGGCCTGGAGCTCAAAGCCCTCTGGAAACAAGACAGGAAAGGATATCGAGAGGTCATCTGTTTTGCTTCCCTTCTGAAAGACAGGATATCAGTGCCATTAGTGAAACTTTGTCCAGTCCATTCTTAAAAAACAGTAACAAAGATTTTGCAGTCTTCCTGGGCAATCTGTTGACCTAAATCTCCCTTGCCATATTGAATGACATTATTACTTGTCCTAAGTTGGGCATAAATAAGAATCTGCTGCCTTCCCTAGGTCTGTCTTTCATGTTTCTGAAGAGCATTACTGTATTCAGAGCAGTACCATGTTCCTGTCAGTCTTCTCATCCCTGAACTAAGCTATCCCAGTTTCTTCAGCTGTTCTTCACATGTCAGATTTTAGATTCCCCCCGCTTAGTCCAGACCCGTCCAGACCCATCATGCTGACAGCTGGACTCAGTGCTCACTGCAGCTGATGCCTTACCAACTCTGGAAGTTATTTTGTTTATATCAGTACTCTTGTTCACATATTCCAGTGTAGTGTTTTCCATTTAGGCTCAATTCTTAGGGTCGTATTATTGCACAAGGCTTGTGGACTATGGTGAAAGTAGCATTAGTAATAATGAATATATCTTAATATGGCGGTATACCTTATTTGTAAAACTTTTCACTTTTATGAGTTTCATCTTTCCTCTCCCTCCTTTTCCAGTTGAGGGATAATTTTACATAAATGACAATACCACACCTATTTCCCATATGAGAATAGGATTGTGTCACGTGTAACACCATCCCATACTGTATAACCGTCCTATATGTTTACAAGATTAAGTAATTCTTTTTATGCTTTTGCTTAGGAAAATCATGCCTAAATATTAGAATTATTGATGTAGAGATGCAGACACAGCAGCTTTTAAACTCAGTGCTTACATTTTGGCCTAAGAATACCTTCATTTTGCTTCCAAAATCATTCTATAAAGTATAATATATTTGATAATATTTCTTAAATGGTGAAGTCTTTGAGGTTTGGCTATTCATGTGTATTTGCAGAGCAGCTAGCATTTGTCTCTGATTGGGCCTTATGGGTGGTTTAGAAATATAAATATTTAATGGTAATGATAATAACCTTTTTTCAGAATAATAGTATTTTTGAAGTTCCATGTTGAATGAGTGAAACCCTCCTTACAAATTTTTTCCACCGGCACCAAATTAGATTTCTCATGGATTAAACGACACCGGTGGATAGTAGCCAGGAGCACGCCTAGTGTGCTCCAGCTGCTAGGGGGCACTCGGTCCAGGGGGCCAGAACTAGCCTGAAATACAGCATCTGCATAGTCTATAAGTTGCACATTGGGTCCTTAGTACCAACTGCTTTGCTCTACAGATTGTCTCTTGTTTTGCTGCCTTACCTGCATGGCCCTTGGTTTCAGAGCTGAGAGGCCACTGGGAAACAAGAAAACCTTCTGACTTCATTACACCAGATTCACTGCCTTACTGAAAAATCTCCAAGGAATATTTTACCAGATACCAACTCCTAATCACAGTAAAATATACTCTACCTTATTCAAATTATGAAAGAAATGGCAGAAAGGTTTTCTTTTCACTATATTTATGACTCTTTGCAGAAGATACCAATTAATGGAACTATTTGTGAAGTCCTCCACTTGATTTTCATTGGATGACCCTGTGATAAGATACCTAGCGAGTCAAAGGCTTCGCTACATGGCACCAGAACTGTGCAGAGAGCTGCTTTTACTGACCCATGAAACCTCAACAGACTATAGATTTAAAAATGGCTGTCATGATATATTGACAGCAGAACCAGCAAATAAATAATACATATTTTTAAAATTTCCGTAATTACATGTTTACCCAATAGGCCAGAACAGCTCTGTCCCAAGGAGCTGTTGCAGTCTGAGTAAATAATACATGTTTTAAAGTCCATAATTACATATTTAAACGATAGACTATCGAGAAAATAATGCACATTTTAAAAAGTCCATAATTACATATTTACATGATAGTCTGTAAATTCTGTAATTACTTATTTACACAATAGACCATAGCAGCTGTTACAGTCTATTATGGTAACTCTCATTGAATTATATTATGGATTTTTTTATAACTTAAAAAATCAGTATATTTAACCAGAAAATTGTATTCTTAATCTTAAAAAAAAACCCCACAAACCTGTAAGATAAGAAAATCTGTGTAAAAGTAAAAATTTAGGGTGATATGGAGATAGAGAAGTTCTTATCCCTTCAGTGATAAAAGTCTTTTGTTAGCATGAGGAGCTTAGGATTTTTCATTAGTTACAGAATTTCTTTATTTAGGTAGCTGAAATATAAATATGTAACATTATATGATTATGTTTTCCGTATTGTCATGTAGGCATTCAATTTGGGTAAGCATTCGGGATCCTTAAAATTCTTTAGTTCCTGCTCTGCTCTTATTAAAATCAGTGATAAAGCTCCCATCAACCCTGGTTTCAGAAATCATTTATATTAAGGACAGCACTTAAGCATGTACTTGAAATCAATGGCACTTAAGCGTCTTTTAAAAATAAGCACCTACTTAAGGACTCTCATGAATTCTGATGGACCGAAACATATGATTAAATGCTTTCCTGAATTGGGATACTATCTTCAGTGAAGGCGGAACTGGAACTTTTGGTATATATGGCTTACTGGTGGGCCATGGTTTTTTTCTTGCTCGTTATATGGCTTCTCCCTGAGGAACAGCTTTTTTAGCATGTGTAAATACAGGCATATGTGTGTAAGAATCAGTACTATAGCAAACGTGTTACTGTTTCTTTGTTCTTTGAAGAGATTCATGGATTGAGAATTCATCCAGTGTTTTCAATAGCTCAGCTGCTGAATTTATTCCTCATGTTAAAGACTGGATCAATACACCTAAATGAGACTTCTGTCCATAATTACTACTAAATAGCAAGGCTAAATCAAGCAAGTCAGAATCTGACATTTAGCTCTGTCGGATCTTATGCATTTAGTAACAAAACAAAGTATGAGAGAAACCTTTGGTCCTCGCTGTTAGTTTCGTTAAGAGATTTGAGTTAAGAGAATTGAAACTGTTGAGACCCCCATTTATAGACATGCCTTAAATTTAATGAAATATGCAAGTATATTGTAGCAGCGGTATGAGGTCAGGGTGTTCAGCTGCACCGTGTAGGCTGGTTATGTATCTGACTGAAAGCATCAGGTGAATAACTGAAGGTTTTGGCTTTCCTTGGCAATAAACAGTGAGTCACCAAATTTGGTGGAGAAGTATCTGTTCATGCAGTTATTCAGAAATAAAGAAGCAGTTTTATCAAGCTGTCATATACAGAAATTGTCTTGAATGGGGAAAGAAAAGCCTCGACAAGATACACTTCTGCTATTTTTGCTGTGCATCTTCCCAGACCTTGTAACTGATGCACACATCTGGATATTTTGTCAAGTGACCTGGAGCTTCAAAGGCCAAAGGGAAAGTCGATATCAATCCTTTCTTAAAAGCGCAAATGCTGGTAGAAGAAATGATTAAATAGCAGGAGCCTAATTCTTATCTCTTGAGTAGTGCTTTTTACCTGTGTAAAATAGATAAACAGCATTACCTGACTGGTTAGTATTTGAAACCCACAAATGAAAACAAGGGATGTAAGGACTGGAGAAGCAAATATGCAAGCAGTAACCTCAGATTATGCCAGAAGCATATTTAAATGGTTTAAATTTAAAAGAATCTTCATTCTTTTTTGAATAAATCCTTGCAATTGAGAAATAAAACACGGAAGACGCACCTCTCTAGCTGGGCAGGCCTTTGGCTCTCAGTACAATGAGAATAACCGATCCACTTCATACAAGTGCTATCCCTATAAAACTGTCAAGGTCAGTGTCTGTGCCATTTCGCAGCCTCTAAAGTGATGAGTACTTCAGTTAAAGCTGCTCTGTATTTCATTTAAAATACACCCGCAAACATTTGCTTTTTTTGTAACATTTTCAAGCTTTACACTTAACATTCAGGAGTTGTCATTTTTTACATGTACATCCTAATCCTGTGAGTTATTTTGATTCTTTGAAGGCTTTGAGGGTCTTCAGCTTTTCGCCAGGTGAATATTGTGAGTCTTCACTTCTCCCACCCTTCTTTATTTTTAGAATTTTCATCCTTGCCAGGTAGGCATGTGTTGCATATTGTTGCTAAATACGGATTTTGTGTTCATGTAACTGTGGCAGTTCTTTAATAATTCTGACCTGAGGTGAAAGACATCCAGAAGTACACAATATAAGCTTACACAAATAAACAAGCTGTGTTGCACCATATAAGCTATATTAAGGGAAATCTTTATTGTCACATGCTTTTGGGGCACAAACCAGTTCATCTTATTGTGAAAAATCCCACTGGGAGCCAGCACGTAGAATATTACATGAAGAAAGCAGGCAGATTCCAGCACATTATATTTGCCAATAAGCAGTACTTTATACCTGTAATTTTGTTAATTTTCAGAAGTAATTTAAATTCATCAATTGTCAATGAGTAATTCTATCAGCAGTGTTTCCAGAAGAAGTTAAAATCCCAGTAGGATTGACACAACACTTTCTTCTTCAGAGGTAGATAAATTTAGTACAAAGTAATTTGTCTCACATGGTATTTTGGAATGGCCTTGAAAAATTAGATTTGAGGCTAAGGGGAGATCTTTACTGCTGTCTTCACGTACATGATGGGAGCATATGGGTCTTCTGGAGAAGAGAGAGACAGACTTTTCTCAGTGGTACACAGCAAAAGGAGAAGAGGCAATGGACACAAGTTGCAACAAGGGAAATTCTGATAAGGTATTAGGAAAATTCTTTTCACAGTGGGAGTAGTCAAATATTGGAATAGGTTATCCAGAGAGAGTGTGCAATCTTAAACATTGACAATATTCAAGATATGCTGGAGAAGGCCCTGAGCAACCTGCTCTGATGTGGCCATGTTGTGAGCAGGGGCTTGGACTAGACAACCTCCACATGTCCCTTCCAGCCTGCATTATTTGGTGACTCTGGCTCTTTCTTTTGTGGGCATTAGATAGCTCTTGATGTTTTTTACAAGAAAGTTTTGCTCTGGGTTCTCAATTGTCTTTTGTAGGTGACAGTATAGGTAGGACAGTTTTTAAAGGTCCTAGGGGATTCTGCTGGGAGTCTGAAGATCCCTCACCATGTTGGAGGTGCAGGCTCATATTCTGCAAAAGGCTTTCAGATTGAAATGTGCTGTGCTATGTAAAAATAAACTCTTGCTATTACTGGTTTGTGGTGGTCCTCATCTGTAGTAGAAGAGTAAGTGATTACATCACTTGGCAGCTATGATGACAAATACATATTTGTCAGAAATAGTTGTTTACTTTATATGCATTTGTTAGTTTTCTTTTATTGCTTTTTTTATTATAATGGAACTTGAGGACAGAGACAGATTTCTTCCCTGCAGTGTTAACTACAGTAAGAGGTAGCATTATGGAATGTCATCTATTGCCTCTTATAATGATAAATATTTCTGAGACAAAACATTGTGAAAACCTATATGTATAAATTCCCCTATCCTGGCTATTAGGATAAAGAGTAAAACTACAGCTTACTATTGCTAGGGATTTGTGAGCAAGTAAATGAATCCTCACAGGTAGAGAACACCTTCCCCTCACCGTTTTTCTATAGTTTACATGCTGTTCTTCTAAAGTCTTTATGCAAGTGGTATGCCTTTTTCATGTAAGTATATAGGCCAGTATTTTGCCTTTGATGAAATCAGGTACAAGTGAGAAATGCTTTCATTACAGCAAGAAAGGAATGACCATCCTTTACACTTTGTGTTAAATTTAAGAATCCGTGAATACTTTATAATACTGAATTGGCTGGGCCCCTGGAAGAGTCACATTCTCTGGCACAGTTGGTCAAGAGGGCATGTATTATAGATGGATAAACTGAGGCTCAGAGAAACTAAAAGACTTGCCCAAGGTGTCCCTGGGAGGGAGGTGATATAGCTAATACAGCACTGAGGAATCTCAGCTCTTAGTCCTATGCATTAGTCAATAAAAAAATGGTGCAGCTTGGTAAAGCTAGTTATTTTTCTTCTGTCTTAAAAGTATTCTGAGAGGTGAATTTGATGAATTTCAGTGCTCATCAAAGTAAAGGAAGTTTTACTGTAGCTCTAACTAGAGTGAGAGACAGTGTGGAAAGGTGTTGTGCCAGCAAGCCCTCACAGCTGTATTAATGGACTTCAAACCTGACCTGCCGCTCCCCTTCAGTGAACTGTCAGGCCTCTCTAGTTCAAAGAGCGAAGAGGGGAATTGGGCTATAGTTAACAGGTTCATCTGTTGTTCTGTTGCATGGAGCCTTGACTCTTTGTTTTAAAGGGTGTTGGAAAAACATCAAGCAGAGGACTAATGTGAGGGCTAATATGAGGAGCAGGAAGAATATCACATGAGGCAAAATGACCGTAGCTAAGAACTTTCCTTAGCAGCAGAGCAGAATAGCCATGGTTATGCCCTGTTAAGTCCCACAGAAACTTAACTAGTCGATTAAAATGTGCAAGAAAGCCCAGGAAAAAAAAATAAACTCAGAAATTTTTCAGATACAGCAAATTCTATTTATATGTAACACATATCATCTTTTCTCTTGAACCTGTTTGATTTCTACTACTTTGGTTCAAAGGAAATATATTTTTAATATGCAGCTGAATAATTTTATGAAAGCATGATGCTTAAATAGGTCTGGGTTTTGGTTGTAATAGTTGTATGGGCATGCACCTAAAATAATAACAAAAACTGGATGTCTTTGTTGGCGGTGGTGATGTATGTAGGTAAGTACTAGTTGTACATGTTGCTCATGAGACATGTTTGCAATTCAGGAAGTCAGACTTTTAGAAATCAGGTCTTCAGATAACTGAAATGTTTATTTTCCCATATTTTTTTGAATACTTGATGTTTACACGCATAAAGAGAAATGCCTTCGCTGTTGTTCTCTAGAAGCATTGTCGAATGACTAAAAACTAAGATAAGAAGTGTTGTTCTCGTTCATGACCAGTGCATGTAACTAATTGGTCACTAATATGCATAAGGGCTACTAGGTTTGGTCCCTAATATCTTTTTAATACACTGGCGGTTTCTAATATAGGGCTTTCATTCTAATATAGGGCTTTCATTGGGCTAATATAGGAAAACAGATAGCTTAACAGAAAACTTATTAGCATTCACAGGCCCATGTTTCCCCAAGTTCCAGCCCAGGGTCTTTACGCAATCACAGCGAACTTTTAATCATGAGTGTTGATCACGTTATTCATCACATCCAAAACAGTTTTGTGCAGAAACAGCTGTATGTCAAAAACTTGCAGGCAAATGACTGGTGACTGGTTTGAGGCCAGTTAAAATCTGGCATATTTACATCCTCAGCTATCACTTAATTTCACAGTTGCATTTGTATTCAGTCAATGGTGTTAACACTGTAGCTTTTGTGATAGTTCCTGTAATATTTCTGAATGCTATTATAATAACTTCTCTATCACCTGCACCTTTTAATGATTCATAAATTCCTTGATTTCTATGAACAGAAAACTATAATAGCACTATAATCAGGACAGCCTGCTAAGGTATAGCAGAAACCTCTGCTGCCTGACTACCTCCAGCTTTCCTTCATTGCCTGACTAAATTGTTCAAAATGAGGTTCCACTACAATTTGAAACAAGAAACTCTGGAGTTCAACAGGAATACCAGTGAAGGAGACCATGCTGAAAATTAAAAAGCAAAATAGACAATAACATGTAACAGAATTCAAATAGAGTAAATGCAAGTGCATTCACTGTATAACAGGCATATTATTAGCTGTACCATAACTTCTCTTTTTCCTCTTTCAGTCATTTGGTCCTTTTCACTAACAATTTCCCCTACCCACCACCTACACATCCCGTACACTGCACACACATGTTCTGCCACAATGACACTTTCCAGTAACTTCTTCTGGCATGGTTAGCTTCATTTGAAAATGCAAAGGAACTTTTGTGAATCAGGTCATGTGAGAAATGCTGGGCTTTTGGCTCTCCTCTTTGCTTCCCACCTACCAGGACTAGATCAGTCCCTTAAAACTACAGTAAGTGAAATATCATAGGCATGACAGAAATCACAGATGCTGTAATCAGAGGTCTCTGTGGCTTTTTTCCACAGTGTTGTTTTTTTCCTCCAAAACTTTTAAGAACCTAGCTCACTTAGAGAATTAGACACTGGATGCAAAGGCTTTTTCAGAAAATAGTGACATATTTCATTTTATTCCATCCTGGTACTGATTAAAAGCTTTGACTCTCTGCTAGCCACACCGTATCCTATGTGATCAGTCTCCTTGAAAGGTGTCCATCATGAAACTAACCAGTTTTCATATTAATTTTCATAGCTTTTTCATCTGAGAAGACCATGATTGGATAGACATGGAGAAATGTCTCCTTACTTCTAAAGGATAGGGATGAGATACCTTAATTTTATCAATAAGCTCGCACTCCTCCAGTTCATGGTGAAGTCTGCTGTGTAGAGAAACAGAGAGCTGTCAATGTGCCCCTTTCATAAGCTGTGAAGTCATTAAAAAATAAGCCTTCAGTGATCAAAGAGTTCATTCTATAGGGAGTGATTTTTCAGAAGTGCTCAGTGCCGGCCTAACTCTGCATCCATTGAAGTCAATAGGAGTTCTACCATTAACAACAGAATTAGGCCAGCTAAGTGCTTTTGAACATCACACACTTCATATTTTTTATTATTTTTAACTGTGCATATATATTCTTCTTTATTAAATGAATTTATGCAAAACCTCTTTATCTAAGCATTCACAACCAAACAGGTATGAACTCCGTCTTCATTCATGTACTTCAAAGTAATAGTTTTAATAGCACTGAATGACACCCTACCTTGAAGCCAATGGCAGCTGTGTCTGATGAGGAAGGAATGGATAAAGTACACAGTAGGAAAAACAAAATGGAGGCGAAATACAAAACACATTGTCTCCTCATTGGTATAAGAGAATTCATATATCCAGTCTTGGAGTTAGGTGATCTCTTTGTTATTTCAAGAGATGATTTTGTAGATTGACAGTAGCTATACCTACATCAGGCATGCAAATGTTTTTTCACTCACCCCATTTTTTCTGAAGATGTTACTTGCCAGCCTGCTTTGTAAAAAGGACTTTCTTCTGTTGCTGGTTAAGAGATCCTTTCTCCTTTTCTCTTGCTCGTGGTATGTTTCCATTTTAACTATCGTCTTCCCATTTCTGTAGCAATCACTACACCATTCCACTGCTGGTACCTAGTATGCTGATAGTGTAATCATTTCACGTAACTTCTCTTTAAAACCAGCTACTATGCTGGAAAATTAGAAATTTAAAATGCGCCTAGTTTTGAAGAGGGAATGAATAGGCACATGGGTTCCTATCTGAGAAGCAGGAAAACTGGTCTGAATGGTATTTAAAAATAATATTATATTACAATTACTCTGTGATTCATATAAACCAGTATGGATTAGTTAAAAGAAAAGTCATACCTCTCTAATCTACTAGAATGTTCAAGTACATCCAAGAACTGTGGCTAAAAGCAATACTGTTGACCACTGGCCTAGTTTTCCATGGTATCATCAAAGGTGCTGCTTTAGGACTGGTGTTATTCAGTATTGGTGTGTTTTAAATTGGGGTGAACTTTGAACAAAATTTGCAGATGATATGCTGCTATCTGGGGTAATCAAGATTTTTAAAAGTCTGAGAGAAATTCTAAAAGCATCTGCCAAATTTAAGTAAATTAACAGACTATTGAACAATAAAGTTCATGCTAATGCATATTAGAAAACATCATTTAAATTTATTTTATCCCTTTCCAGATTCTGTATTAGCAGTAATTTCTTGTGGAAAAGATCTCTGTGTCATTGTGGCGAGATCAGTGAAAAGCTCTCCCTGATAACTTGGCCACTGAATCTGATCCTGCTTCCATTTAAATCGATGGCAATATTGCAGCTGATTTCAGTGGAAGATGATGATCAGTCTCCTAGTGGGATGGGATGCATAATATTACCAAAATATTATGCCAATAAATCAATGACTCTGGCTTATAAAGAATATGCTGATCAGTTCTGGTCATCCTTTAAGGCACAGCAAGAAGGAAATGCTCATGTCAGAACTGCTCAAGATACAGAGACTTGCTAATGAGGACTAACCAAAGAAACAGAGTCAAGTAGTTCAGGGGGGAATCGGGGAGTCAAAGAAAAAGAACATGTAGTGGCTTAGAAATAGTTGAACACTAGAAAGTCATAAATTTGGGACACCTCTTTTCCAACCTTTTTAGCATAGCACCTCCATAGCAATAGAATCTGGAAAACAGCAGAGATATAGAATAAAACAGGAAAAGCAAGCAAGTACACGGTGTTTCTGACTCTGACCTTGCAGAGGTACATAAACATAGACTTCTAGCTGTTGAACAACATGTAACCGTTTCCTAAACAAAATTAAATAAATACGGTCAATTATTTGTCATACATATAGTTCATGTCTTGACTTGCTCTTAAGAGGTATGATGTTTTTTTCCTCTACTGGAAATTATGTAATTTTATAAAGTAAGTAATGGCCTGATCTAAAGACACATCAACATCGGTGAAGAAAACTGCTGGCTTCAGTAAGCTTTGTAGCAGTCGCCAAAATCCCCGAGTTCCTCCAGTGTGCTGTTTTGTTCTCATATTGCCTTATATTACCGTGATAGAGAAAATTCGTTTGGCTTCCTTCTGACATCATTTGCAGTTTGCACTGAGTTTCTGAAAAATTGTTTTGCCTTCTTAATTTTTCTAATGTTCAGAGGGCTTGCTTTCTCTTGTGAAAACCAGAAGCAATTCATCTGAAATTAATGGAGTACATCAGTGTGAGAGACGAACCAGACTTGGTGGCTTGAACTTTATGCCTTCCGAGGGTAGAGTTCCTTTCCTTGCTATTTGCTACTGCCAGTTTTATTAGCATGAATTTGTCTATACTGAATGAATATGCCTTCACTTCTACTCTGCCAGGCTTTTAGTCTGTCTGGGTATACTTCAGTCGTTCTGAATTTTATCCCGTTCCTTTTCATTGACTGACCTACCAGTTTTTCTCTCTCAAACACGTTCTGTCGTCTTACTGCTTGTTCCCACACTTACTGACCTGGTAGATTAGTCTTTTGTGTGTTACTTTATCAACCCTCTGAAGAGGGTGGAATATATGCTTGCGCCTTCCACTATGATCAATAATTTTTAATTCTTCGACAAAAAGTGCTGAGGGCATTTTTAGGCATGATGTCCCTTTTGTGAGCCGGGCTAGCAGTTTCTCTTGCAGTTATATAAGCTCTAAATTGTATTGTTTCCTGGAATAATAATGTTTCAGGAGTATGACATAGATGTGAAGTCAGGGTTTTTGTGTTTTGCTAGATAGTAATTATTGCTCCAGCTCGTATTTCCAAACAGGTTTTAAATATATCTGCTAATGATTTCTCTATCTCTCCTGACATATTCTTCTGAGCTCTGAATTAATTCTGTCTGTTCCTGGAGTTATGTCAACCTTTAGACTTTCTAATTTCTTGATGAGCTGTTCTGGCATGTTACTGATTTTCTTCCGTGTTTATTCTTCCTCCCCCAGGAAATTTATGTCGGATCCTGTCATCAGCCCCAACCTTGTTTTATGGACAAAAAAATAGAGAGTTCATTTTTAAGCAGTCTTCTTCCTGTTGGTAAACTGCTGTTTGCCATTTCAGAGGTGCTCTTCTGCTTCTCTCAGTGACCTTGTGTCCTTTACATGCTTGAGAAGAAAAAAATCCTTATTTACAATTTGCTCACCTTATGTGAACTTCTCCTTTCATTTTCCCCTCTTGCTTTCCTTATCAGTATGCTACAGTCTTTTAACTTTTGCTATAATCTTTCGAGTTCTCATCTCTATTTATATTTTTATACTTTAAATATGCCTTTTTCTTAAATTAATTTTCCTGCATTTTCCTCTTCATCCACAATATATATATATTTTTTACACACAATGTTCTCGTGCTAGACAGCACATATAACCTTCGGGCATGTAATAATTGACTTTTGGTACTTTCTGTTTCCTTCTCTGTCCTTTTCCTCCAGTGCTGTTTGCCACTCGCTTTCACCCTCTGCTTCAGTAATTCTCTTTGCTGAATTCCGACTTTTGATTTTTTTGTGTGGATGTATTTTTGTCGCGTTGTCATCTTAATTAAAACTGTAACTAGATTGTAACCACTGCTGAATTGATTCCAATTATGTCCTCTTCTGCTCACACCCTAGGTGAAGCGGTAATTCCCCCTCTCCATCTTTTCTATATCGTTTAAGGAGACAGCCCCGTCCAAAGGGCCGTTTGACGGGCAGAATTTTAATCCGTGGCGCTGTATTTGTGCGTGCGGAGGGCGCCGCGGAGGAGCGCAGACGCAGGCTTCCCGAGGCTGGGCGCGCGCGGCGGTGGCGGTGGCGGTGGCGGTGGCGGTGGCGTCTCTCCCTGGCATCCCCGCAGGGCAAAGGCTCCGCGAGGCGGCGGTGGCAGAGGCGAACGGATGTCACTATGTTCCTTTGCCAGCGCAGGGCATCCTTACAGTACCAACAGGTGCTTTTAGCTGTCGTGGGTAGGAAACAGAGCTTTGTGGAGCAGTTCACAGAAATCTGGAGTTGTGTTTCAACAAGAGGGCTGCAGCCTTGCTGACAGAAAAAGTAATTTATTTTGCAGTCTCTTCACATATAATAACACAATCGCATACAGTAGATTCTGTCCTTCTGCACTTTGCTATACAGTGTTAATGACTGGCACTTAAATACTTTACAAATTGAATTGCACTTGTATGAGAAACTGGATTGATAAAATAAATTACTATATCTTATAGGTTAAGGTTTTGGTTCTGCAATTGTAGCTGTTACAAATTACCTAAAAACCTTTTTATATTTCATTTCACATGGCTCTATTTTACAACTACTCTAATAAAAAATTCTATACAAAAATTGTTTGATATTAATAGTAATCATTAACAACTTGATAGATTCTTGTTAAGTATATTTGCAATACATTTAATCTTATTAAACTCAGCTCTGAGTTGTTTCTTCCAAATATTATAGGTCTTTATGAAGCTAGCAGTATAAAGAAGAGATTTCAGCCATTTTCGGCCAAGAATTAGGTTTAGCTTAATGGATCAATTCTTTTCTTATTAAACTGAGTCTGACCAGTGCCAAGTAATACATTCAGCATTGATCTTTGTCTCACCCTGCTGTAGCTTGTGTTCTCTTTATGTACATGAAAAATAAGGTGCCAGGAATGAAAACAATGCCTGTATAATACAAATATAGAATTTTTCACACTTCCATTCTGCTTATCCTTTCAGTTTGTTATTAATGCCTTGTTCAATGCTTTTCAGAAATCTATGTTTTTTTTAAAGAACTTTTCTTCCCATGAGGGATATATTTCCTTTTCTGTAATTAACCAAAAATAAAATGAGTAATAACAAAGGAAATCCATCTACTACTGACTTATGTGAAACTCTTGATGGGGGTATGTCACTCAGTTTTAGAAGGCCTAAGTGTATTCGGTCAATTTTTATGTGTGTGAGATTTACACAGCGACGTTTAATCTCTAAATGAAAGGAACCTCCTTAACATGTACTCTGGAACGGTATTCTTGTGGGCAGTCTTTATAAAAATGGCTTGGTTTCATGTGAAGACAGAGAAGTATATGAAACTGGAGATATATTACATGACAGTTCAAGTAATGGTAGAAATTAAGGTGATCTTGGTGTTTCTGCTAAAACCCATTTTTGTGCACCTTAAAGTTCAGAGAGAAATACTTTCTGGAGCCTGGAGTTTCAGGTGAAGTGCCGAGGGGAATTCCAGGGGAACTTTGCCTTTCCGTTCGGTGGTGCCATACTTGCACGCTTGCTCCACTGAGCTCTTGTTCTCAGAGTGAATTTGTATTTACAGCTACACCTCAGGTTTCCTTCATGACTGTGGGCCTTTTTCAGCGTTCTCAGCGTGTACGGCGGCCAGATTTTAAGTGAAAACAGGGGTGTATTGTGTAAGTAATGTCGGGCAAAAGTTAACAATAGTATTTTTTGAATCCAGAACTGCGGGTGCGAGTTTGTGAATACAAATAATGGTGAAAGAAAATGATAGAAATAAATGCACAGAGTGCCGGATTAGTATATGTAGATTTCTTCTTGTACTCATCTGTTTTAAATGCTTTTCGCATTTTGAAAATGCAAAATATTTTCAAAACCATCTAGGTATTGAAAAGTGCTTGTTGGCCATATGCTGTACAAAATACTGATTATGTAAAGAAGGGCTTTATTCGGGGATAAAGATGCTACGCCCTTTCTGCATTTGGGCTTAAAAGCATGATGGCCGTCCTTCGAAGGAGTGATTTTGAATACATCATTGTACAGCTGATCTACATTAAAAACTCGGTTGCCTTTTTTACCTCCCTGTGTATGTCATCAGATAGGGAATCTAGAACCTTCTGCTACAGATTTATAGACTTCTGCCTTTTGAATTAAATGTTTACTGCTTTGTGAACTTGCCACTCCAAAGCAATTGCAAACGTGTACGTAAATCAGACATTCCCTCCTGTAGAGGGCAATGATACACGTAGACATGATGCAGTGTGTTACATCAAAGCTAACAAGCAACTGAGGCCTGTAAATCCCTCCAAAGTCTATAATAGGACCCAGTCCTAAATATGAATTTACATGTTTGCTCTCATTCACTGTCCTGCGTGTTCATTTCAAGGGGGCTTTTTGTTATAGCTAAGTATTTCTGGAGTTAATGAATTACAGAAATTGTTTAAACATTAAGGAGCTACGCCTGGAATTTTCAAAGGAGATTAAAGAGGATCAGTGCGCAAATTCCAGTGAAATTCAATGGATTTGTTTAAGAATCCCAGTATTTAAATATTTGAAAGAGTATCAGGCATGCCAGTAGAGGGGACTTACATGGAAATGAACAGGACGGTATGTCTGAAATTAATGGGTGTTTTATGACTCAGAATTGCCACAGACCCCTATGAACCTTACTTATAAAAATCAGGCATACAGCGGGCTGAAATGCCCAGTTAGGGTCGAGTTCAGCATTTCATTATTTTCCTTCATGTCCAAGCTTTGCAGTAGTGCTACGTCAATAAACTTCCATTTTGTGTCTTTTCCTCATAGTCATTCTCACCCGCATATTTCTGGTTTTAGGCATGGATACAGCACAAAGACAGTGTTATTATCAATGGTAGCTGATCTCTAGATCAATACTGGTAAAGTATCCAAAAAGGTTTTGTTGATTTGGTTGAGAAAGCTTGCAGGGATGGATGGGGAGGTCCTCCACTGGGTCAGCTTCTTTCTCCTGAGTAATGAGTATTTCTCACTCTTCCTGGGAGGGTGCAGTAACACAGTCTGGCATTTTGACTAATATATAGATGCCAGTCAGATTTGTGTCTTCTCATTGAACTCAAGCTTGTTTAGTCCCTCAAGCTTAGCAGATGCAGGGATGTGAAGGAGAGCAAATTAGCTAAAGTTTACCCCAGCTAAAATAAAATCTCTTCTTGTAAGCCAGTCTCTTTCATATATCAAAACTATTGTTTTGCCTTTCATTGCAGGTAAACATCTGCTTGATTTTTCGCAACGTAGTTCACTTTCCCAGCTGTTTTGAATCAGTGCTGTTGGCACAGCCGTGCTACCCAAAGATAGCTGTTCGAAGTTCTGGTTAACATTTCTTTTCCTAAGCATTTTCAGGTGTGTGCAAGAGCAGCTCAGTTACAGAAAGGCTGTGCATCGTGGGATTTCCCACTGATCTGGCATTTTGCATTTATTTCAGCTCTTTGAGAATCAGTCCCTGCCCATTGCTGTTGCCAGCACTATTTTTCTTAGAGACAGAGACCTGTTCTCTCTTAGGCAGACCTTGTCACAAGGGTCCACGTTAGTGTTCTCCAAAGGCTGGATGATTGTGTGGCCCCTAATTTTGTTGTCCTGTAGCACATTCCTAGAAAATTCTGAAAAGTTAAATCTCCAGCAGTAGCACAAGAAGGAGAAATTCCATGTTCACTGAACACACTTAGGTAAGAAAGTAAATGGGGTAAGTTAAAGATGATGTTTTTTCCCTTCTGGGAATGGGATATATGTCCATAAAATCTATTTAGCTACATAGCCTTGACCTGATCCGTAGAAAATTAACACATGTTTTTGGCTATTGAATAGAGGCCAGGAATTGTATGTATGTGCATTGTAAACATAATTCTAAGGACTTAGGCAGGGAGCAGTTGCAATTTTTTTGCACTGTTCTTTTATCAACTGGCTGATAGAGTTGGCCACCAATAGGAAAAAAAAAAAAGTTTGAGAACATGAAGCTTGGTAATCTGCAGATTAATAAAAGACAAGAGGGAATGGGAGAAAGTTAAATAAGCTGTTCAGGAGGCCTCACCACTGGGCCCAGAAGATCCAAACCTGACTGCCCATCTGTTGATTACTAAGTGCTGTCTCCAGGATAGAAGCGTCAAAGGTCTCCCATCAGCCAGAAGCAAGTTGCAGCAGCTGTGTTTTGCCATTCCCACTGTTAGCTCTGGAGTGCACACATGTATAGCTCAGAAATAGGAACAGATAGTAAACTATTGCTTTGAATACTTAAATCTTTAGGATTTCTTTATTTCTGTGCTCTGTAACCTCATTTGTTTACATGAGAACAGTTTCTTAAAGTTTTGTGCATGCGTGTGTCTGGAGGACAGGATTGTTTTGTTCTGTACTATGGAAATTTGTAGGCATTGTAATATGAATTTAATGCAAAAATCTGGGACTGCAACAGATTTAAATGATTTTGCTTCTAAATCAGAGTTACTGTCTGTCTTCGAACAAACATATGGATGTGGTGGTAGGATACAAATTCTACAAAGCTATTTAAAGAAGATGCATTTCAAATGTGTAGGGGTAGTGCTTTGAGAACAGGTAAAAATCTAACTAAGATATCACATATTCCTATGCTTACATTGTTAAAAATCTTCTGTTTTCTGCAGTGCAGAACTTCAATATTT